>NW_028145566.1:977500-1047500 GCF_977016875.1 Pavona decussata
GAATGAACGAACAGATAAAAATATTATAGCGTTGCCTAAAATGAACCTGTAGAGCTTTAAAGCCACTCCAGATCGCCTGAAATAACGTTTCAAAGGATCTGAGATAAAATTGTCTTTGGGTGCCCCTGATACCTTCTGTTCTGAAAATGGGTCAGTGGATTGATGCAATTTTAAGGACCGCACTCATGACCGCACTCCTCCACTATCAGTAGCGACCTTCAGATCAGAGCACGAGTACGAGATTGAGTTCGAGTGCGACTTTCAAATTTCAGACTAGTAACGTCCCCAGAACTCTCACTAATTCCCTTTGTTTATCAGCGCATAAGGAGGCCTAAGAAACAAGATTGGTGCGACAAGCAGTTATTTGAACCACGCAAACTAGATTTGAAAAATCGTACTCGTACTCAATCTCGTACTCGTAGTAAAATCTGAAGGTCCCTAATGTTATGACGCTTACCCCCTGGACAATTACCTTGGCGATGTACACTGCATGATCATGTTAGTCGACTTTTTGCCAGGCTTGGATTAAATATTGTGACTTTCTAACCAAACGCTCTTCTGTTGTAACTGAAGTCTCCTTCGTTTAAATAAGCGGGCCTTACCTTGGTTCTGTCCATGGCCCTTTATTTGTCTCGATGCAATGCCTTCCATTTCACATAATAAACACGCGCCAATTCCTTAGCAGAAGAATGCGTCCCTCTCTCTTTTAAAAATTGTCTTTGCATTTCTCTGGTATCCCTTTGTTTGCAGACCTTAGAAATCCTCTCCTTTTTTCCTGCTGTTGTGCATCTTACGGTTTTCTTTTCATGGCAGGATCGATCACTATTTCGAAAGGGCGCGCTTATTCGTCTCGTTCCCGCTAAACTGTGATGAAGATCGCGGTTCCTGTGACTTATATATGAGCCCGCATTTCCATTTCATGATAGTTACAATTACCAAATTCAAACAGGCAGCGGCTTATCGCAAAACAATAGAAAACATTCGCTGACCGGAAATGCAATGTACAATTAGCAGATCCAGACGAAAAGATGGTGATTAGTTTGTAAAACTTTGTGCATAGGGCGCAGAAAGGCAGAGGAGTCACATCTGACAAGATTCAGACCAATGATTTCTTCACCGTGCAACTGCAGTGAAATTCGCGCAAGTCGATCGGAGGGGGACATTGGGGTTTGCGGTATTGCGGTAAGTCGAACGTGTGGTAAATAAAATGAATGAAAAACAAAAACAAAACAAATCTCCTGTACGTCAGTAGTAGAGCATCCGAACTAGTAATTGAAAGGCCTTGGGTTTGACTCCTGATAGGAGCACTCGAATTTCTTCTTTTTTTTGCGAGTACATGTATGTCTGTGTCACTTTCTAGAATAATACATCATTAATAATAATAATAATAATAATAATAATAATAATAATAATAATAATAACAGTAATAATAATAATAATAATAATAATAATAATAATAACAGTAATAATAATCATAATAATAATAATAATAATAATAATAATAGTAATAATAATAATAATAATATCCACTTCCTTATTACAAAACTATTTTACAAGGCTACAAAGTTAAAAGATTAACCCAAACCAAAAAGGAAGTGAAGCAAAACTATTATACAATAACACGGGTTTCAAAGACATTTTCATCGTCCTCAACCTTAAAGACAAAAACATTCACAGATCACATGTGGTCTAAAAAGAGGACTGTTCTGGCAGTGTTGATTACATCGGGGAAACCAGGAGAAATGTGGAGATACGAATCGATGAACATTCAAACCCCTCTAGGTCTAATGACTTTGAACCTGCCTATCACCTATAGTCCGGGGGATAAGCGACAAAAAAATCACAGAATTGTTCAAACAGTGATACAATTTATTCACAATTTTTATTAACCTCTTACTGGGAGTTACAAGATACAAATTATTGTACAATAAAATATACTGATATGACAACGTGAGTTTTCGTTTTTTTTTTTTTTTTCAGTGTTCTATTTCCAGTCGTCTTCATTATCTAACGCACTAAAATCAAGGATATAATCACGCAACAGATCCACTGCTTCAAGGTCGTTTGGCTTTCAATCATTCATTGGGACAAACGCACTCGTAGATTGACTTGTGTTGCAAAACAACAACCACTCACTCTTCCCTGCGGATAAATGAAAGCCAACGCCGAAAAGCAAATGACGAGTTGCCCAAATACAGAATGCCGCGAAAAGTGGCATGAGGCGCCAAGTCTTTTTTTGGCGCAAAAATTTCTCGATCTATTCACCTCTGTAGATTGTAATATTTTACACATATTTTTATCGGCTAAATATCGCTGATATATCGCCTTTTAGAATTAAAAAAAACCCGCTCCCTTCATACACACAGAAAAGAGCGGAGACATTTATATACGCCAGCACTCAGATATTTTTCTTAAAGATTAAACAAATTCAAACCGCTGATGATGAAATATGAACACACATTTGAGCATTGCGGGTCACTTAATTTTTAGATGGAAGATTGTTCTGGCCTAAATGCTCCAATAGAAACCAATTGTATTCTACGTAGAGATACAAAATAATTGGTCTTTTCGACAAGGAGTTGCATAAACCCTGAGTAAAAATTATGTTTCCTTGTAAACTATTGAATAAAGCTAAAAACCTATTTCTAACAAAATTAAATTTCACCGAAAAAAAAACAAACATCAACAAACAAACATTGAATTTACTTGAAACAGTGACAAACACGAATACAAAAACATCAAAAAAAAAAAAAAACAAAGCGATAATATCGTAAAGCAAAACCAAAAATTGGACAACCTTGAATAACGTTCCTAACGAAAATGCAATGCAAGTGACTTGATTAAATCACCATAATTACATTTAACACAACTAAGCATTGTTTGAGTTTATCGCTGACCTAGCCAAAAATATAACTTCACAATTCTATTTTACAGCCTTGTTCGCTTAATATTCCAATTCAATCTAAAAAAACGAAACACATCCATTCTTAAATACGACACGAAAAATTGTCAAGTGGTCAAATCACAACAATTTTATCACGATATATATAAAACCACGTTAGTCACGGGATTGCTAATAATTCTTGAAAGAACAAAGGAATGCCTTAAGTCAGTTAAGAGTCATAAATATTTCGCCTACAAAATTGAATACTACTGCTGGTCTCCTTCGCGAGGTTCTTTCCTTTGTCACGAAACGCTTCTGAAGCATTGCGTGACAAACAAATGAAGAACTAAGCACGAAGACGCCATACTACTGTTACACTATGTTACAGTGACTAAACCACAAATTCGATTGGAGGCCAGTAAATTCTTCAACGACAAAACGTTTGAAAAACTTTCGTCAAAAATTTATATCTTAACTTTTTCAACACTATAGCAAATATGCTTTCACTGTATACGACTTCGAACAACAAATTCCTACTTTTGCACCTGCGAGGCTTTCAAGGAGAAAAACTCACATCACAAAAATTAAAAATGACAAATGATTTCCATTTTCACTGACTTTTTTCCCCCGAATTTGTAAAACTCTATTAAGAGAATCCACAAATGGCTAACATTTCAACAGCCAATAGCCAAAAAACTTGTCAAATTGATTCACATCAAACATAATTTTTTAGAAATTAAGACTCGATGGAGCGTCATGTAACGTTTTGTTTTTTGTTCTAATGCTTGTCACTCCATTTGATATTGATCACGTGCACACCTGATGACCTAGCCGTGTCACATCTTAAACATGAACTCAACACAAAGCTAGGGCATGTTTCCCTTGACGTGAGAAGCCAACAGGCTGATTTTTTTTTTTTTTTTTTTTTTTTTATCGCAGCCTACAAAGAGAAAAAAAAATCTCACACGATCCTTCTCAAAAGATTAAATTTAGACCGAAGCGTTCATTTTCCTGAAAAACCTGAACAGATTTTTCATTGAAAGCCTAAACCACTGGCCGACACTGAAAATGAAATTTTTAAAAAAATTGCAACACGAAAGTCAAACACATCCAGCCAGACTGGCCCTAATCAAACAGACGGTAAAAAAAAAAAAAAAGTGATAAAACGTCTAAAACAAAAAACCCCGTACTTAACCACTCGGTTGGATTTCCTGATCTAGCCTATGGGACACAGAAACACGCTTTGACCAATAATCAGTTACACAAAAGACTGCTTAATGAACAGTGGTGTCGTCACTTTACTCCTGCACCCAAATGTCCCCATTGCCTGATGTCATCTTTGATGCATCGATGACCTCATCATTATTAGCCAATGGGGACGCCCAAGACCCACGGAAGCTGCTTAGCCCGCTGAATGCATCGAGCTCTCCAGAGATGTCACTTCCAGCCTGGCTACTGAAGCCCCCCAGCCTCATGGGGGCCCCCGGGAGATCACACTGGGGTATGGCTTCATAATGCACCTGGGGTCAGGAAACAAACCCGGCAGCCTTGAGGTCATTGTAGGCCAGTTCCTCGGCAAGTTTGCGATCATCTCTTTCCTGTTTTTCCCTATCCTGCTGCTGCAGGAGGCTTCTACGCTCCTGAAGCAGCCGCCTGTGTTCCTCCTTCGTTTTCTTCTTTTTCTCAGCTTGGCTCTCGAGGCTGTCAATAGTAAGGCCGTGATGGGAGGCGTCCTGTAAGAAATGGATCGCATGAGTATCGAGTATAAAGGATAGAGTCGAGAATTGCATGCGAATGCAGGATCGAGTCGCGAATCAAGACTCGAAGCAGACAGTCAACTGTCAAACCGAACTGAAAATCGTCAAAACCAACGCGGGCAGTGAGATCAAAAACTAACATTGATGTTTATCAACCTGTACACGGTGGTTCTAACTTTTGAGTTTTTGAATGAGTCCCTGAAGTGTGACCACTGTGACTGAGATGAAAGCTACTGAGCAGGACTGTCCTGAGACCCTTTTCATTATGCTGTACACAATGCTTCTAACTTTGGATCCCCTGGAGGAAGCCCTTATGATCATGACTATTCATTTGAATCAAGCAGTACTAAAGTGTATCAATAGTTGTTCAGATAGGGATGAAGACATAGCAGACTAGAAACACCACTCTGACATTTTAAATTGATGTTTTCACCACCGGAAAATGAAGCATAAAACAAGCAGTTTTTGAACATGTAGCAGTCAACCATCTTACCTGTGCCAACCAGCTCTGCTCATTCCCTTGGTCTCCAGTCTCACGCGTCTGTAACAGCTCACTACCAAGTATTGCATCTGGGGGGCTTCCACGCTCCAACTCCTGAAGAGTCTGAGCATACTGCTCATTTTTATTTATTTCGCCTTCTTTCCTAACAAATATAAACAAGCACTTAGCACCTTTTGCAGGTAACATAAAGGGGGGACATGGATGGCCCAATGGTGAGAACACTCGCCTTCCACCAGTGTGGCTCGGGTTTGATTCCCAGAGTTGACACCATATGTGGGTTGAGTTTGTTGCTAGTTGTTTCCCTTGCTCCTAGGGTTTTCCGCCCTTCATAAAGACCAACGTTTTCAGATTCCAATTAGATCAGGAAACAATGGACAGAATAGCCACTCTCAGCATTTCCCCTGAAATTCCCATTTGTTTAATTATTCATTCATTCATTCATTCATTTATCCCATCCTATATGAGCTACCGCAGTTAACTTGAAGAGGGTAACTTGTGCTGTTGTAAAGTTATTGCTATTGAGCACTTTGTGTTATATGCTTCAAGGTAGTTTCTGTGGACAAAACTATAAAGTGCTGAGCAGTACTGACTAGCATGAAATGTTCGATTTGTGATATTCAGAAAATTCACCCAAATTGAAGGATTTTACAAACAACCTCAATGAGAGAAAAAGGCCTAAGCATTTCTGTTCTATACATGTACAAGCTAATGTGAACATGTACATCTTCAAATCAAATTAACCTTAAAATGCGTATTGCACACTGCAGAAGAAATTCTGGTCACTTTCTCCTGATAGAGAATAGGGACCTTCCGATTTTACTACACCTACGACTTTTGAAATCTAGTTTGTGTGGTTCAAATAACCATATGTCCCATTAATCTTGTTTCTTGGACCTCCTTATGTGCTAGTGAACTACCGGAATTAGTAACCGTTCTGGGGAATGTGATTAGTCTGAAATTTGAAAGTCATACTTGTACTCAATCTCGTACTCTTACTCTGATGTGAAGGTCCCTAATGTTGCGAGATGAGACGGCTGGAATACACAAGAATTCAAGGAAGCATTGAAGAGGAATGAATGGTACATGTACCACATGACACAATAAGCACCCATCTAATTTAAGTGTTTTTTTGGAATCACACAACAATACCGCCATACTACTAAGAGGACCTTTTTCCTACCTGGAAAAGTCATCCAAGTCAACATATGGTGGCCAGAGCTTGCAAACCTAAATGGAGACAAACAGAATCATAAAATATTACTTGATTGCTTCACTACAGGTTTACTGAATTTCATTTTGTAGTTAAGGCGATAACTCAGAAGTAATTGACAATCAGTCAAAAACAAAGCAAAGGCCATTATGTCTTATTGATGAAGTTAAAACACATACAGTTGTGTACAGTCAAACTTGGTCATGCTAAGGACTAAAATAGCCATACATGGCATGTTATACTAATGGGTTAACAACAGGGAAAACTGGTAATATTTGTTTGGGCTCAAAAAAGCAGTGATAAATTCTCCATAAGAAAGTGCAACTGGCAGCCATAATCAGCAATGTAGTATGTTGATCAGGACACAAAACAACCACCAGTTTTGAGCACTAAAAGATTAATGTGCTAGCCCATAGGGATGTCTCGAAACACCCTCCCCACACATCCGCACTAAGGGAAATTTTTAAATTCAACACTTTGCGAAGATGCCATTTTCTGGGATTTTGGGTCATCAGTTCAAGTGATTTGAGTTTTACAAACCAGAAAATAACATCTGTTTCAGCAATGTCAATGTTATTGTGTTATGCACTGTAAAAGCTCCATTTAGCCACCTAGGCGCTTCTTAAGGACTAATTTTCTACAAACAAGCCTACATGTACCTCGTTTTCATGGTAAGGTCCCCATATTAGTGCAGTGTCTGGGGGTGGGGGCAGAGCATTGTTGCCATCTACAAAGTTTCCCCAGATGACACCATGTTGCCACTCCACAGGGGACTGTTGCCTAGGTGACAAACTGGAGTTTGATGATCGGCTGGCAGCAGGAGAGTGGCTGAGTGGGGAGCCACTGCTGACCCCACTGCTTGCACTGGACAGTGTGGTGTCCTTCCTGCTGGGCATACCAGACTCAAGGGGATCCCAGTCAGCAGGGTCACAGCTCCGAGGAGATGATGAATCAGTCTGCTAAGGAAATACCACATTGTATAATAATCATTATTAAAAACTGGATCATTGGATAATGTAATTACAGGGTTTTAATTGGCTTAGTGTCAAAAGGGATATCAACCATCAATATTACCATTCCACGTTCAATAAATAAGCAGACAAAACAAAAACACGACCACATTGTTTGGCATGATGGGAGACGCATCCCCTGCGGTTGGCATGACAAACAACTTATAGGGTTAACCCTTTCCTGCCGGTAACCCACTAGCCTTTCCCGCCCGAGGGAAATGTCAAATTTTCTAAATTGCTAACTATGAACTGGGAGACCACATGTCATATACCATTTAAAAGGTATTTTCTGGGGTGTGCTATAAATCACACCAACAGAGATGGAGGAGGTCACATATTAGAGTGAGAAAACTCAAAAACGAAAGAAGAAAAACATTGAAAATTTCCCTATTCGTTGTATATACTGGGTATCCCCCTAAACTATAGCTTAATGTACAGCTCTCAGTGCATTGCTTGTTGTCAGATATCAGCTGGACCCTTAACGTACAAAGGAAAAGAAAATCCAAAAGTTTGAGGGGTGGTAAATAAAGTCTCATATAGGAGGGGGGCATGATTTTATGCCTTCAATTTGTAGATCTTTCCAAGATCTTTTGGTTGTGCAAATTTCACACAAATTGACCAAATATTGTGCTCATTACTGCGTCTTGTGCCATATGGCACTTTTGGGCAGGAGAGGGTTAAAGAAAAAAATAGTACCCCCTGGTATCTATGATGTGGTTTACCACTTCTACAATTTTTCAAATGTTTCAATTTGATGCACTTACAGACTCTGACAATATCTCCTGGACAGAACTTTCTATGCATTAAAAACTGCAAATTAAGCTACAATTTGGGGGTAGATCTATCCCATGAAACGATCAGGAAAATTTTGTAATTTTTCATTTGGACGTTTGGAACTACATGTATTTCTGTCAAAGACCTGACTTCCTTCAGTTATCTTGACATGAGAAACAAATTTCACTCATGAAGACCTTTTAAATGGTACATCACACATACAAAATGGCAAAGAAAACAGTTCTACATGTACTGTAAGACTGAAATGGGTTAAAGACCCTTGTTGGTGCTTACACCAAGATTTGAAACCACCAACTCCAGTTCTACATGTACGTGAGAATCCAACCCATTCAGTTAGTTAGTGAATCCTTTGTAGGGCAAAATCTTTTCACAAGCGTAGAATAATTGAAGGCTGAATGATCCAACAAATTGGAGCCCCAGTGTGAACAAACAAGTCCATTCTTACGATAGCTAAACTGTTCCCATAAGGAATCACCTGAAGCACATACTGTAAAATGTGCATGTAACGGACAGTCTTTTTACCCTGAAGATAGCTTGATCAATCGAAAATGTTTGGTTTTAATTCTTCTTTTTCTTTTTAGCAGTGTAAAATAGTGCTGTTAAAATAATAATAATAATAATAACAATAATAATAATAACAACAACAACAACAACAGTAATAAACTGTATTAATTACCCTCAGCAGTGATTATAGCAATCATCGTACCCAGAGTCCTCAGGCTCTTTGGCAAGCGGTTAGTCACCAGGAGAGACTCTGGGGACATCGAATTTTATTACCGCAGGATTTCTGCGGTAAAACAATGGAAACCGTTAAGGAAAAAAGACAATCAAAAAATTTGAATTTTTTCGATGTCCCCAGAGTCTCTCCTGGTGCCCACCTGCTGACCAAAAAGCCTGAGGACTCTGGGTAGCAGATTGTGATTATAGCACAAGTGCTCCAGTGAGGCTGAGCATTAAACGTTCACAAAGAAATAATGATCTAAATTTAATTGAACAATAACATGATCAACAAATCCCAACTGGAAGGAGGCAGGTCCATCAGCTGGTTATTTACAAGCCTGGCAAATGAGTTAAACTTGGAGCTACTGAGGAACAACTCCAGCTAACATCCAGAGCAGGACTTTAAACCAGGGACCTCTGGATTTCAATTTTTCCAAAATTCAGTTTCTGGTCTTAGAAGACTTCAGATCAGCAGATGCTCAGCCTTGAACCACTGACCAACACACTAAACACGGTAATTTTGAAGAAGAGCTCCCCAAACCGACTGTCGGTAAATTGTCGGCCGACAGTGGACCGACAGCTAACCGACAGTTTACCAACAGACTACCGACAGGCTACCGACAGATCAATTCCACCGTACAATATAAGTGAGATTATAATTCTACTTGAACAGTCCACGAACCGAACTTAGTTTATGGTATCTAAGCTTACGTTTTGTTACAAACAAAACACTGTTCCGTATTACTCGATCAAAATAAGCTGTAAAATTAAAAATATACATACATTCAGTAGTTAAAGAGAATCGAATAAGAGAAATGTCCATTTCGAAATAATTTTCTTTGAAATTATCCACTCTTCCCTCTAAAACTTCACTCAATTTCTCATCAATAAGCATAGTTAAAAGCGTTTTGGAATTGCCCTATAATGCTTTGCGCTCTTCTGTCTGTAAGTGTGTCATGTATGTCCACATAAAGTTTGTCTTTACTAACGTTGACATTTTCATCACTCTCTTGTAACAGGTTGCGGTGGCATGGTGTCACTCAGACTACTGGCTTTGAGTGAAAGGTTTAGTCTGCCCAGAAAACGACCGAACCATTACATTTGAGTTCAGATTATGATAATACTGATAAAAACGAGATGAAACATTAATGTTCCAAAGTGACCGAGTTGTAAACTTTTAGACAATACAAAACTTACCTCTCAGAAAACACGCGCGCATGCTATTATATTGTAAAGCATTTAACGAAAATAATTAACATTAGAATGATGATCCTAACGATCACGTGCAAAAACCAAGATGGTGGTGTGTTTACATATTTGCGCCTTCCCTCTTTTTACAGAGCGCTTCAAAATATAAAACAAAAACAGTATAATATATTTGCGTAGGATTTTTATGTTGGGGACAACTGTTGTCTGAGGTTTTTGTTGTCTGAAATTCAATTATCGTAGTATCATTTAATGTGCATAAGAGAAAGCCATTAATTAAAAGCTACAACACATGACAGGATGATTTGTTGGTCAAAGACTTTATTTTATTTGGTGGCTCCTAAAGGAGCCGTTTGTTGTTTAACTAAGCGAACTTAGTTGGGAGGATGGAACTGGGCAATGTCAGCTAACAGGTTATCGAAGTGATCGCCTGGATAAACTTTCCGCCAGTTGAACTCGTCTGCAGGAGGCGCCTCAGGCGGTACATACCCGTGATGGCCAACATGCGAAGAGAGGGGAAGCTGTTGCCACTCAAGTTTGATGAGCGTTTCTACGAGTAAAACAACAAAACGGCTCTTTTAGGAGCCACCAAAACAACAAAACGGCTCTTTTAGGAGCCACCAAGTTTGCGAAAGTAAATGACCAATATAAAATGACTAATAACGACAAATGAGGGGGATTGGGTATTAGTAAAGAGTTACGTCAAAAATACAATATGGCGTCCCAGCAACGATCACACACAAGCAGAAACACAAGTAAATTAAGCGAATCTAATCCAATTCCTTTTATTTCTTTGATAATGCATTTATTTTAATGTATTTTCAACCTAAATCCTACCGACAACTCACCGACAGATCACCAACAGTCGACCGACAGTCGGCCGAGAAACGGCCAACAGTCGGTCGACAATCTGTTGATAAACTGTCGGCCGACTGTTGGTCGTTTGTCGACCGACTGTTGGTCGCTTGTCGGCCGACTGTTGGCCGTTTGTCGGCCGACTGTTGGCCGATTGTCGGTCGACAGTCGGTTTGGGGAGCTCTTCTTCAAAATTACCCTAAACACTATGGCCCTACACCTCTAAAATGAAATACAGCCATTCACATCACTCATCAATCACTTTTACCAATAACTTACCTTCAACTCAAACTCTTCTGAGATGCCAAGATTGAATTTCTTGTTTATTGGACATTCTACATCCAAAGGGAAATTTTTGGGTTCCACACACACATTACCCACAAACTGGTCGGCTTCACTGCCCAAGTGTTCCAAATGGAACTCAATCACAAACCAAAAACCATGCAAGAGATTTTGAATGATGGTATAGTCAACCTCCTGTTGATAGAAATGTAGGAAATACAGTAACTAATTTTGAAAATCAGTCAAAATCTACCTATCACCAGCTGTTATTTGTTAATAAACATCATTGTTGTTGTTTCCCACAAGAGTCTTGGCTACAGAAACGAACCGTCAGTGGGCTGCTGTGGCTTATATGCTTCAGAGTAGAGTGAAAGGGCAAAAGCAAGTTGAATTTTTTTCTTCAAGTAATTTTCTACATTTTCTGTTGCTGAGTATTTGACCACGGTGACCATCAGGCAAAGATTGTTTCATTCCTGGCCAACACCCTCAGGTGCAACATAACTCTAAAGAGTATGACTGTGTGATGCAATGTTTTGACTGTACACCCTGCAGCAAATTTACATTAGTTTACAATTACATTCAGTTTTGTTCGTTAGGTCATTAGACATCACACCAACGTTAGAAATGATACAAAAAGTTAAAAATAATAACAATATAAGTTAGTACATGTGACTACATACACAATTCTATTTAACTCACTTGGTAATTTTCAGTCGTAAGTTTAAAATGTTCAGGGCATTGATGTTTCAGTGAGATGGCAATGTCTGAGGAGATACTGAATGGGAAAGTCTGTAACAAGTGATACTTGCTGGCAATTTCTCGATCCTTCACAGTCTATAAAAAATGACCAGAATATCAGGTCAAATTAATGTATTGAAGTCTCCCACTCTCGAAATTTTCTTTTCCTTCTAATCAATTTCATAGTTTTAACTTCAAGATTCTATACTTCATGAGACATATAGTCTGTAAAATTTTACACAGTTTGTTAATTAATTGCCTTGATTTCCTACCATGTTGTAAAAGTGAAGTCCTGTATGTGCCCATTGATCAGAGATTTTTAAAAGAATGACTAAAACGCACTAAAAGAATTGTTCCACGGCCATGGATAGAACTTAAATTTTCATCAATAAAAGCACTTTATTAATTAGTCTACCAATTCGAAAACAGGGGTTACCATACACGTTTATACTTCCTATCGGCTTATTAGCTTGAAACATCAACAGCAGTCCTAAACCACAAATTCTTCTTTAAACTTACAATAACCACACAATGTTTAGTGGGCCCCCCAATTCAGGCAGGGTTTGAGCCGGGCCGCGCCATTGCGCCAATCCCACACTGCAATTGAAATTGTCCCTTAAAAAAAACGGCCAAGGGGACAATTTGTCTCCTTCAAAATTAAGGGAAAAAAACTCGAACGGAAGCAGACACGAAGGGATCCCAGAGATTGCAAGTTAAACAGAACGTGGAAAGTATATTTTACCGCACGTTGTTCCTTCAAAGTTCATTCTCAAGTCACATTTCACAATAGAAAGCTTTTTCGCTACAAATCGAAGCCAGACTGAATCAGAAAAATGATACAGAAGAAGAACAGTGAATTAATCAGGAAGAATCGGATGAGGATCAAAGGAAACCGAGAAAATCACGAACTTTCCAGAAAAGTTGGTTGTGAGATCACACATGGTTGCACTATGAAAAGGAGGCGATGTTCTGCTATTTTTGTCGGAAATCTAAGAAGACAACCCCTTTGTATCGGCAGAAGGGTGTACAAATTTTAGAACCTCAACTCTGCAAAGACATAAAGACTGTTAAGAGCATGAGGATGCTGTCAATGAAGAAGCTATGAGGGATACATTCAGCAACACACAGCGCCATGCTCTTAGAGAACAATCGCAAGCCATCCTCAGAGCAATGAGAGCCCTCTACTGGCTGGCCAAAGAGGACGTAACCACAGTCAAATATGACTCACTACTCAATTTTCTGGATGAAGTTGGCCTCGAAAGTGTTAAGAATCTTCGAGTGGGAGGAAATGCTACCTATCATTCTCATCAAAGTGCGGAAGGTATGCAAGATGCTATTGCTACTGTTCTGAAGTCTAACATTGACAAACTAGGGTTAGGGACTTTGATGTTTGGGCTAGAACCAACAGAAGAATTAGTACATGTACGTCTACCAGTAATTAAGAAAGGAATTGAAGTTTACAAGGGGATGCCGAGACGAGATTCTGCTGTGAAATGTTTTGAAGTATAAAGTATAGTCATTGATCCTCTGTTTAAATATGACGAGAAAAAAAAGTATTGACACTAATAACTTAACTTTTCTTGTTTGTGTTGATCACTGTTCTTGTATTACAAGGATCAGCTAAAAAAAAAGTTTTTGTTGGCTTGCCTGTATCAATGTAAAAAAACTGTTGAATAAAAATTAATTTATCTGTCCCCCTAAAAATAAAAATGTCCCCCAAAATTTTAGCCAAGGGGACAAATTGTCCCCCAGTGATCAATTCCTAGCTCAAACCCTGTTCAGGAGTCAAGAATGCAATATCTTGTGCTTTAAATCACAATAGATGGCATGCTAGTATTAAGCACAGGGTTTACAGCCCTGGCCCTAGTTGTTCAAAGAACTTTATAAGTCTACCAATTCGAAAACAGGGGTTACCATACAAGTTTACACTTCCTCTCAGCTTAACTACCTTGCACATCAACAGCAGTCCTAAACCATAAATTCGTCGTTATAACTTACAATAACCACACAATGTTTAGTGGGCCCCCCAATTCAGGAGTCAAGAATGCAATATTTTGTGCTTTAAATCACAATAGATGGCATGCTAGTCTTAAACACAGGATTTACTGCCCTGGCCCCAGTTGTTCAAAGAACGGATAACTTTATCCACTGGATAAGTTGCTATCCAGCAGAGCAAATATACTCCAACCAATTGTTTTGCAAAGTTTTCCACGCAATCCCATTCTTAAATTTGACATATGCTTCTACTCTAAGACTATTCACAAATTATACATGTAGGACTATCATGAAAATCTTGCACACATTTTACAGTATCTGCCAGAACTATCCAGTGGATAAAATTATCCACCCTTTGAACAACTACATGTAGGACCAGCTGTTTTAAAACTGAACATTGCCGGGGTAACAAAACACTTTGAGCTGCAAATCAACTGAAGTATTCTTCACTAAGGAAGAGAAAAACTAAATGTGAAGTGAAAAGGAAGCAACACGACAACACAATACTGAATCTAGATGTGACCACTGACTCTTCAATCCTCTGGTTATAAGACAATTAGTCAAACCATGAGTCCAACAGGAAGCACAAAATTACCTTAAAGGTAGCATCATCTTGATCATGTCTCATTATCACAATCCGCAGGTACCACACTTGTCCAGCAACTGCCCTTGATGCAAAAACTGCAATCTGAACTTGAATTTCCTCCTGATAATAATAATGTAAATTAAATATCAATACTTACAGCCAGTATTGCGATTGGTCAAAGAAATAACCTAAGACATTTTCAAACACAAATACTTCACATGATCTAATTAATGAATATTAAATACAGTTATTAAAAACACTGAGTTAAAGTTCTCTTCACTGTTAGTATTAATATTATTATAAAGCTGCCGGGATTTTCAGCAGTTTACATACATGTAATTTATGCAGTATATTATCAATGAAGCTTGCTGAGGTTACCCAAGTGCATTGTCAGAAACAGTTTGATAGTACATTACTTGCAAAAAATTTCGGACGATTTTAATTTCGGACAAAAAAAGTGTCCGAAAATAAAACCGTCCGAAATTTTTAAGCGCCCGAAATTTAAAGCGTCCGAAATTTTTACAGTATAGTATAAAACTTTAAAAGTACTTTCTGGGCGACAGCATCACATATTCAAAGCCAATGTACATGATATGTTTAGAATTCGGATTAGGCGGCTTTGCTCAGTCGTTCTTTTAATCACTGGAAAGGTAAGCATTTGAGACACTGCTTGAGTCATAAGCTTGATTGGGTTTGTGTTATTTTCTCGTTGGTGTATCCGGCTGTAAAACCTTGAAGATACAGTAAAACTATAATTTTCAAAGATTTTATTTCAGTCTAATTCATGTTTTTTAGTCGTAAATTTACTTTGGGCATGTTTCAGCGCAGTGTCTGAAATGTTTGTCCGAAAATTGTCCGAAATGAGGGAAAAAGTATCCGAAAATTAAACAACCGAAATTTTAACGTCCGATTGCAAGTAATGTAGTCAATGTTTTTAGACAAAAGTACAAGTATGTACATGTATATACATGCCCAATATGTATCCTACTCACTGGTTTAGAAAGTCCTATACTCCTTACAGCCATCTGGGAGTCTGAAAAAAGACATTTAATTAGATGAGCTACTGGACTAGTTAAAATCAAACACTGATTTGAAGTACATGTAAACTATTACAATTATTAATAGTACATGTAAGAATGGCACAAAACTTTAAGGTCTGAATATTCAAGAACAATAATTAGCTTGAATATATGCTTTGAGCATTTTTTCCTAGACCTCTTTATTTTTCCCAAGGCATGAAATTTCCCAACCTCGTTCCCAGGGCCTCTCCTCTTCATGTCCCAGGGAGCGAGAGAGGAGAGACCGTGGTTGGGGCTGGTCACGTGTCTCCCAGAATCTGGGAGATTACAAATAAATGACTGGAGAGAGGGGTGGTTGAGTGTCAGTTTGCCTATACTAAGTGTACCGGAGATGGGAAAACATGCCCCAGTCAAGTCAACTTGCGATTCGCGTGTGTTTCAAAGGTCATGTCAAGTGGTCATTCAGAAACCCCTAAAAAGGTATATAAAGTGAGGGAATCTGTGAATGTGAGCTGCTATCGACATTGTAAAGCAGTTGGAGATACAAGTCATTGGTGAAATCTTTACAGCAAAGGGAATCGACTACTTCTGGTGGTAGCCAAGGAGCTTTATGGCCACACACTTCCACAAAGTGAATTTTTGCCACATCTACTTTTAGAGTGGTCAAGTCCATGATCTCTGAAAGTCAGGCATTGTTAAGGTCAAGCGGTGCATCGAGGAGTCATCCTCCGCGCCGCATTTGACGGCCAGGAAAGAATCAAACGTGACCGGAAATGTATCTCGGAGCCATTGTAGCCGCAGACTAAATTAACACCATCAACTGGAACAAAGGTTATTTCGTTATTGTTTTACAACGATTACGGTATTTCAAAAGTGTTTTCTTTGTTCATTAAAAAGATCCGTGAAATATTTACCATCTACATGTTGTTATACCGTACATCCTCCTTCCGAAAGTGTTCTGCTTATGTGCTGTTTCCTGTGTATTGTTTGTTGTTGCAACCCTGCTAACAGAGCGTTTCTTTCTTGCAAATCTTTTAGCATGTGCGTGGTCGTTCGCGTCTCTAGTATTTTGCATCGTTGGTTTGTTTACGTCCCGAGAGAAAAGGGGACGTAAACAAAACAACGACGCTAAATACCGAACGACTGCGCTTATGCTAAAATATTTTCCAGAAAGAAACGCTCTGTTAGCAGCGGAATTGCTGCAGAATGTCCTTTCAGAACGGTTAGACATAGACCCGATTCCTTTCAAGTTTCCTTCCTTAGTTCTTCAGATCTGATCTTTCATCAGCACATTCAAAGCTAGAATAAACCACGATTACAACTCCATGAATTGAAGGGGAAGGTGCTGTTTGTCCACGGTTAATTTTGTCATGTATACACAGTGATTTTCCAAAGTACAGCGCTTCGAGACAACGGACTTTGTTAAGCTTTCAGATTAATGCTACAATGGCTCGCAAAATTAAGACTACTGAAAAACATAGCCAGTTGAATGAGTTTTCGCATGGGCTTCGCACAGCAAAGCGTAAGTCTTGTTTCGGAGTGGACAATAAATCTTGACAAAACATAGCAAGTGAAGGACTCCTCCCTGGGTCTAATTTTTCTCTGGGAGACACGTGACCAGCCCCAACCAGGGTCTCCCCTCTCTCGCTCCCTGGGACGTGAAGAGGAGAGACCCTGCAAAAGAGGTTGGAAATTTCCGCCAATAAATTCTTCCTACTACCAACCCTCTTGCCAAGACTGTCTTTTTGCCACAGCATTTGATCAAAATGCACTTACATGATTGTACTCTTCTAAACAAAGCTTTATCTCTTAAAGCCATTACTTGTCTTTGTGATGTAATCTCATAATAATTATTGTGGTCTGATAGCACTTGCTCTTTTATTAAAGGTGATGCCATAAACAAGAAAAGGAAGGTACCCATAAGGACATCCCAGACTTAAGTCCAGTTGAGTTTTACAAATATACAAGGCGTGTGAACTGTGGGTCAAGGCAATGGCAAACCTAAACTTACATATATAGAGAAATACATTATTATTTTAATTTTTAGCTAATGCTTATCACTACAGTCAATGCTTTAAACTCCAATCAATACAATGAGTGCTTAACCTTAATCAAAGTTGTCAGCACTTAACCCTACATGTTCAATTGAGTGCTTAACCTTAATTGCTATTTTCAGTGCTTTGGGCCCACAGTAATTGGCGCTAGCTGTTGTGGTCACCCTGCCTTAACCCAGTAATCGTTTATTTTCTGTTTCATGTTGTTATGTTCTGTTTATAGTCTTAAGTTTGAAGGCGAAGTCAAATAAATAAGTAAAATAAAAAAATACCTGACTGATAACTCAACTCATGAGACTTATAAAACAAGTTTTCTCGGCTTGCATCCCTCACTGGCTCGCAGTTAGTTAAAAACCCAGTACAGGTGATCATAAGAATAATTTCATTTTTTTTCTTTATCTTTGAATGAGACAAGTGGGTTAACTGCCAATATAAACCACAGCAGTACATGTAGACATGAGTGTGTAAAGATGATTGTTTAGAACACATTTCTTTATACATGTAGAGAATAGCAGAAGAAAAAGACAACCAGCATGCTTCTTAATAAGCCCCACATGCATGCTTCCAAGTGACTGGGCCTGTGAGTCATTTCCAGGTTGAGGGCTTGACTGAACAGAGCACATTATTCAATTAATCAAGGACATTAATTATGATTAGGCCATAGGGAACACAAAGAATAGATCTATAAAAAATCAACTGTGAGCCAACTCGTGAATGCGGAAGAGGATAGTGGTAATGTGGTACTTGTTAGTCCAGCAATTCAACAAATTAGCAATGCATATTGGTAATAAATAAACATTAGTATTTACACAACTTGCAAGTCGTAAAGAAACAGCACCCTGTTAGTCTAGAATAGTTAGAATGTCTAATCAATGAATACAATTTACTAAACAAAATACATGTAAAGGTCTAAAAGTTTCAAAATGTTAGATGAAATTCCATTCTCGCGTAACTTGGGTGAATTTGCTTGCGAGGACACGTGTTTGTTTACAGGGCAGCACTAAAATTATAAAAGCCATAATCCAGAAAACAGAAACCGGAATCCGGAATCCAGAATCAGAAACTATAATGAATACGGTTAGGAATATTTAATGGCGAAATACATGACTTGGGGTAAAAAATACAGAATAAAAAACTCATATCACTTGCTGGCATAAATGAAAGGACTCTTTATAAAGGAAGCAATGTCCTATGGGACAGAGAGAGACAACATAGAGGTGACTCGGAGACAACATTAATTGCTTCACACCGCACAGATGGCGGACTTTCCAATTAAGAGGTGGTTAGTTGCGTGAATGCATATCTTCTGCCTCTTTTGTTTCGTCTATTTTCCGGACACCCCGCTTCAACTTGTTTTGATAGAGTCTTAATAGAGTTTCAAAGCAAAACATAGAGGTGACTTATAGACTATGAAATTAGTTTTCTTAAGTTCATGGGCGATCAGTTTTTAACCCGTGAGAAACACTTACTTTTCATTGGCAGGAAATAATGACTAAATTAATTAGTTTTATTCTCTGGTGTCACCTATCGAAAAATATCAAATTTACATTTGACGAGGACGTTACTTTGAACTAAACATTCACTTTTTCACTAGCATTAAATGTTTTATTTTCATATTGTAGTTTCCGATTCCGGATTCCAGATTTTCCTTTCCAGTTACTGTTTTCCTGATTCTGGCTTTTAGTGTTGCCCTTGTTTACACAACATTATTCCAAGTTGCCAAGTTTCCTCAATAAAAATAGGAAATATACAAAAAGCTTTCCTTAATAAACAAAAATTTACTCAGATAGGTCTTAACTTGTTATGCATTGTAGCCCTAAGAGCAAAAGTGTATAATTTTTGCCGCGAGACACCTTGCAAGCGATTTGAAGTCAATTTTGAAGCGAATTTATCAGAGCATGTTTTTCAAACATTTTGCAAGAACTGTTCGGAAAATGAAAAATCAGTCTATTAGAATAGTATTTCAGTACAAACTCACATTAGAACCTGTAATAATATTATTTGTGTGTTATATTCCTAGAAGCACTTGAACGTTACCAAAGTCCGCAGATTAAAAGTTGATTTGAGATCCACCTGCTCATCAGGTTGATAAAACCACAAATCGAAGAAAAATGACTTTGCCGTTAATGCATGATTTTCCCCTGTTAAAGCTGTTAACCATTCCTTAGAAGTTCCTCTTTTGATTCACCGTTTTCAACATCTCAAAATTGGAAAATTTTCGGACCAATGTCCGAGTAAAATTTCCCTACATTATGATAACTCATTTACTGTGCATTCATGAAAGTTAACAACCCGCCGACCAAGTGAAAATCCCCAGATCGCAATAACTCGTTCTTGCACATGCCTGCATTCATGAGTCAAAAATGGTACAAATTTACAATCAAACATGCCAAATTAGATTTCACCATGGACAGCCAAGTCAGACGTGACTAGATAATTATATCAACCTGGTATTCAGAGTCCTCACATGGTCTGAACACTAAATAAATTATTTTGTTGTGATTGTGAATTTACATGAGTTAGTGCAACTGTCACACATTTAAGCTGTTGAATCTTCCTAAAGGCTTTCTCTTTTCATTGTTAAATCTGCAAAGGCCATGCAGCCTTTTCTTTCGAAAACTGGATATAAATTGCCAACATGAAAATTCACAAGTGAAGAATTGCAGCTTTTGAAACTTGGTTAGGAAATCTAATCTTTCCTGGCAGTGACAAAAGTGTTTTAAAAGTGTTATCGTCATTTCTTTTTTATTTACTTATTAAGTGTTGTAAACATTTACAAATGTTGCCCACCTCAAAATAACCCGACTAATTGTGAGCAACAATTTGTTAAGTGTTTTCTTCAATAATAAATAATTGTTATTGTTATTGTTATTGTTATTGTATAGTCATACTTTGTACAATTATGCAAATTTTATAGTACTTTGAAATCACTTACAGTGTAGCTCTGCACAAAAAAATCACCTTTTGATTTCTCTTGCAAAATCAGTCACCTCTAATATATTAATTAATCTCCGAGAAAGATGGTAAATATCAAGGCAAGCATTAAGACTTATATTTTTGGAGAATGCAACTCAGATTACCTGTTTAATTGCTATTTGAAATTCAAAATTAGAATTTAGAAGGCCGAATAAATCAGATGAAAATGTTCATATAAGCTCATATAATGCTCACACAGCCACAAGGTAACATGTATTATTTAACAGGATTTTAATAAAGTTCTTACCTCACTGTCACATATACATGTATTTTCGTATTCATTCACAAACCACATCGTCCATAATTGCTTCGTATGTGTCTTCAGTAGGGGAAAATCATCTTCGTCAGCAAATCGAAATTCTCCATTATTTTCACCTTTTCCTGAGTCAATGTCGAGCACAGAATCATCTCTTCCAGCCACTATCTTTAAATCACCGCTTTGGATTCGTGAAGCGTAAGAAAAAGTCTCAAAACTCGACCAAATTCAACCAAAACAGCCGACGTTTGCCATATGGCGCCAAATGTGGTTACACAGTAGTTGCCAGTCCCTAATATCGTTCTGAGAGACTCGACAAGGCAACGGGAGAGGCCTGGGGACCAAATCCCAGACAAGTTGCGGGTTTTGCGATCCATAGTTTGAAGTGTCATTTCGCGTTTGTGAAAAAAAAGAAAGAAAAAAAAAACGAAAAAAAGTATTTCGGAGCCGAAAACTATTCTAAACAGATAATTTTTTTTTTTACAGTTGTTGAATAAATTCTCCGCTTTTTTGCTTTGGGTGGTAAAGGGTATTCTTTAGAGTGGTTATCAACTTTTGATTTGTTATTGTGCGAAAACAAAAAGTTAGTAATTAATTCTGATAAATAAATTTCAGTTTTCTACAAAGGTTCGACAGTTGCACTCACAACCACAGCAACAGTTTACAGCATTACGCAGGAAAGTTTTTATTCAGGTCATGTGGGGACTCTGAACAGTTGTCTGAAAAGAAGCGCTTTTTCCACCAAAACATACACTGTACCTGCCTGGCCTGCATTCGATCGAAACGTACTTACAACTATTAAAGCGCCCTTCACGGCAAGGCTTCATCACCTACATTCACATTAAATCACATCAATGCTACATTTTATTACGCCATCGTGAGGCAGAATTAGGCATGTTTTTTTTTTCCTTTTTTACATTTTGTTCACCATTTCACCCGATTTTCTGAGTCAATCACCTTAAAAATTCACTCGCCGTTGCGTTTGTCCTCTTAAAAGCCATAGCATGTTTTACAACATGATTGTCTCACGGAAACACTAGATAACATTTAAGTTAAACGGGGCAAAATGAGCGGTCAGCCCAAAACAAACCGCGCCAGTGAATTAACGTTGAGTTACCCTATTTAGCTAATGGAAGCATTTTCAGCCCTTTACCATCTTTTTCTTCACATGTGGCTGTTTTGACTTATTTTCCTTATCAGCAAAGCAAAATTAACCACTGGTTCACTCTTCCTACTGAAACTAATTAAGCTGCGCCGAGAACAAGATGTCAACCTTGATCCAATTGGCGTGAAAAGCAATTTTCGTTCTAACTCAAAAGAACACGACGGTTCGTTTCTCGGAAAGTCTTTTAAAATATTTTTTACAGCTAATACTAGACATTTCTTTGGCGACTGAGACATAACATGTTGTTTAGAGTATGAAACTAGTATCAGTCCAGATTATAGAATGCGCTCGAGGTTGCAGTAGTGATTGACTGCCACACTGTGAACATGCACATGTTCAAATTGAAGTTCGAGTTAAACTGACTTCGAGAATACGAACCAACAACAATATTGTTCTTTAGAGAAAAAACGTTTCAGACTAACAAATCGTTGCAAAAACCTTAACAACTGACCACCACCAAACTAGCATCTAAAAGCGATCTCCTGCGATGAAGTGACCGGCCTACCATAACCAGATTTAAGCAGCGAAAAGATCAACTGAACCGATTTTAGATCCGGCTACTTTGCGAGTGTTCATACCTGCGCATGTATAGCTCCCGAACTTTTGCGAAATTTTAAGCACTTCCCGTTTCGTAAGCACACAGGAGTCACAAGTCTTGTACCCGCTTTCCAGTGTTTATAATCTCGATTCCAAGCTGTCACTGATTGCGAGAGTTAAAGGTGACACTTCACGCGAGAAACGTCTAGCAGCGTTTTTCATCCCAATTTGTAAAACAATACTCTTTGAGCCGAAAGCTATTCTAAACAGATATTTTACTGCAACGAACGACTAGGTGGCCCTGTTGTCATTATTTTGTCCAACAATACTGGGAAAACAGCATTGCGCGGGAAAGTTTGTGTTCAGAACATGTGGGGACTCTGGAACTACAGTCGACTCCCGATAACTCGAACCCTCGCTAACTCGAACCTCGCGCTAACTCGAACCAATTTTCCTTTCCCTTCCGGTCATTTTCTATATAATTTTACCCTCGATAACTCGAACTCCCGAAAACTCGAACCTTTTTCAATTTCCCTTGAAGGTTCGAGTTATCGGGAGTCGACTGTACACTGATTTAGGTCGCTATAATCTCCCGGCCAAAAATTAACTGCATTCAGTATCGAAACGCACTTACTAGTCAGCGCCCTTTACAGCAAGGCTTCATCACCTACATTGATATTAAATCAAATGAATGTTACATTTCAACTACGCCATCATGTGGCAGAATTTTCTGTTCTTGGGCTATTATTTACCGTTAAATTTTTTGTCTCAAATTTCCCGCCAATTTTTTACTGTAAAATCTGTTGTTGTCTTTCTTCTCTCTATCGCAGGATTCGATCGAAATGCACTCGTCTCTTCTTAGCAAGGTATCACCTCTTAAATGAATAATTTGGACAACAATATGATAATCACGATTGATCCCTTTGCGCAAGAAATTCTGCCAAGTGTAGCCAGACCAGTGGGGAGCTTCTAATGATGAAACAAAACATTTGTACATTTTGGTCACCATTTCACCCAACTTTCTGAGTCAAAAAGCCTTTTCGATCAGACATGTTAGCGAAATGAACAACTAGGTGGCCCTGGTTTTATTTTTCTCATAAATTCCCTGCCCTTTTCTATCGCTGAAGCGTTCATGCATTATCCGCAGACATCACGCTTCATGCACTTAATATTATGGGGACCCTCGCAAACACATGTCAGAACTTCGACTGAATTTGTAAGTCGATTTTTCAACGAAACTAACCGCTAGGTAAATTCTGCACTAAAAGATTATTCTTAAATAACGATCAGTTTTCTGAAAAGGTTGGATAGTAGGTTGATTTTGTCACATAAATTCATCATGACCGGATGATATCAACAATCAGTTACACAGCGCGACAAAAACTGTTACCGGTAAGTCCTTGATGTGGGGACCATCTAGTAACAAGTAGGCCCCAAAAAAATTACTTGCATTCGATCGAAATGCACTTACAAGACATTTATATTTTAAAATCACATCATTTACATTTGTTGCATGGTATCGTGAGCAAAATATGTTACTGTCGAACTGAGTTATCGCAGTCTATACGATCGAAATGCACTCGTTGTCACTCGTTCCTTTTAGCAAAGCTTCATCTCTTAAAGCTAACCTATAAACCAGATTTCAGCAGGGAGAAAAACAAACATTTCAGATCCGGCTACTTTGCGAATGTTCATACCTACGCAAGTACAGCTCCCGAACTTTTGCGAAATTTTAAACACTTCGCATTTCGTAAGCACACAGGGGTCAAAAGGGGGTCACAAGTCTTGTACCCGCTTTCCGGTGTTTTTAATTTCGATCCCAAGCTATCACTGATGGCGAGAGTTGAAGGTGACACTTCACGCGAGAAAAGTCTAGCAGCGTTTTTCATCCCAATTTGTAAAACAATACTCTTTGAGCCGAAAGCTATTCTAAACAGATATTTTACTGCAACGAACGACTAGGTGGCCCTGTTGTCATTATTTTGTCCAACAATACTGGAAAACAGCATTGCGCGGGAAAGTTTGTGTTCAGAACATGTGGGGACTCTGGAACTACACTGAATTAGGTCGCTATAATCTCCCGGCCAAAAATTAACTGCATTCAGTATCGAAACGCACTTACTAGTCAGCGCCCTTTACAGCAAGGCTTCATCACCTACATTGATATTAAATCACATGAATGTTACATTTCAACTACGCCATCATGTGGCAGAATTTTCTGTTCTTGGGCCATTATTTACCGTTAACTTTTTTGTGTCAAATTTCCCGCCAATTTTTTTTACTGTAAAATCTGTTGTTGTCTTTCTTCTCGCTATCGCAGGATTCGATCGAAATGCACTCGTCTCTTCTTTGCAAGGTATCACCTCTTAAATGAATAATTTGGCCAACATTGTGATAATCACGACTGATCCCTTTACGCAAGAAATTCTGCCAAGTGTAGCCAGACCATTGGGGAGTACGATGGTAATGGGCTCCTGACAAAACATTTGTACATTTTGGTCACCATTTCACCCAACTTTCTGAGTCAAAAAGCCTTTGTGATCAGATATGTTACCGAAATAAACAACTAGGTGGCCCTGGTTTTATTTTTCTCATAAATTCCCAGATTTTTTCTATCGCTGAAGGGTTCATGCATTATACGCAGACATCACGCTTCATTGCACTAAATATTATGGGGACCATCCCGAACACATGTCAGAGCTTCGACTGAATTTGTAAGTCGATTTTTTACCGAAACTAACCGCTAGGTAAATTCTGCACTAAAAAAATTCTTAAATAACGATCAACTTTTTGAAAAGGTTGGATAGTTAGTTCACTTTGTCATATAAATTCATCATGATGATAATAATAACAATCCGTTACACAGCGCGACAGAAAATGTTACCGGTATGTCCAGACCATGTGGGGACCATCTAGTAACAAGTAGGCCCCAAACAAATTACCTACATTCGATCAAAACGCACTTACTAGACATTCATATTTTAAAATTACATCATTTACATTTGTTACGTGATATCGTGAGCAAAATTTGTTACTGTCGAAGTTATCGCAGTCTATCTGTTACAGGATTCGATTGAAATGGACTCGTCCCTTATAGCAATGCTTCATCTATTAAAGCTATTATTTGGTCAGACTTTGTGCTAATCGCAATTGCTACATTTGCCCTAGAAATTTTGCAGAGTGTAGCCAGACCACTAGTGAAACAGAACAGCTGCACATTTTGGTCACCATGCATTTCAATTGATTTTCCGAGTCGAAAAAGGCTTTTCGATCAGATACTTTACAGAAACGAGCAATTAGGTGGTTCTGGTTTTATTATCATTTTTTTTGAAAGATAAATTTCCTTCAGTTTTCTGTCGGCGACTTGTTCATTGTGACATTGTGTTATACGCACTGGTGGATGTCGAGAAAAAACTAATCCGGTTTTTCGTCACAGTTTTATCCGAATTTCTGAGTCAAATTGTTCGCCTAAACTAATGACTAGGTAAATTATGAACACCTCACCTATAACATAGCGATCTGTTTTCATTAAAGGCTCCTTAGTTTCGCTTCACAGCATAAATTCACCATAATACTCACAGCAATCAGTTAATTACACTGCGTAAAGGTTTTGTGTTCAGACCCTTGTGGGGACCCTATTTAACAGTAGGCTCTAAATCCCCCAAAACGTATTCAACAGGACAACGTAGCGCAGAGAATTAACAACTTAGGGTCCTTAGGAACATAACGATTTATAGCTTACCCGTATAGCCTAGCTAAGCGTTCCTCGTGAACTGCTCTGCTGTGTGGTACATGTAATGCGTCACCGAACCGACAACAAAAAAATTCTAGCCAAAATACTTGGCAGTAGAGATAATTCACTGTCACGAAGTAACATTTTGCACTTGGTTCAGATCTTATCTACATTATGGGGACTCGAATAAAGCATTATCTTAGTAAATCCATTGATAAATTCATTGCAATGTCTCAGATAAAAAAAAGTCCTTTCATCTTTCTTATCTTTGAACAAGTTTCAATCACCTTTGGTCCCCTTAATTTTCCATTGCTCCAGAATCGGAGAAGTGGGGACCGTACTATACAAACAAAAAAAATTCTCCTTTAATCTTTCTTATCTTTGAAAGTTCACCGGCTGGCGGTTGCGTTGGTCCTCTTAAGTCCGTGGCATGTTTTCACGACATTGGCTCACGGACACACAAGATAACATTAAAGTCAAACGGAACAAACTGAGCTGTCAGCCGAAAACAAACCGCCAGTGAACGTTGAGTCAACCTATTTAGCTAATGGAAGCATTTTCAGCCCTTTACCACCTTTTCCTTCACATGTGGCTGTTTTGGCTTGCATTGTTTTCCTTATCAGCAAAGCAAAATTAACCAATGGTTCACTCTTCCTTCTGAAAGTAATTAAGCTGCGAGAACAAGATGTCAACCTTGATCAAAATGACGTGAAAAGAAATTTTCGTTATTAACTCAGAAGAACACGACGGTTCGTTTCTCAGAATATCTTTTAGGACGTGTTTTACAGATAATACTAGACATTTCTTTGGCGAAACATAATTTATTGTTTAGAGTATGAAACTAGTATCAGTTATTCGAGACTATAAAACGGCGCTCGAGTTAAATTGACTTCGAGAATACGAATGCAGCAACAATATTGTTCTGCAGGGAATAAACGTTTGAGACTAACAAATCGTTTTAAAAACCTTTACAAGAACCACCATCAAACTAGCATCGAAAAGCGATCTCCTGCGATGAAGTGACCGGCCTAGTATCACCAGATTTAAGCAGGGAGAAAATCAAACATTTTAGATCCAGCTACTGTGCGAATGTTCATACCTGCACATGTACAGCTCCCAATTTTTTTTTTGCGAGGTTTTAAGCACTTCGCGTTTCGTAAGCACACAGGGGTAACAAGTCATGTACCCGCTTCCCGGTGTTTATAATCCGGATCCTAAGCTGACTCATGGCGAGAGTTTGAGGTGACACTTCAAGCGAGAAAAGTCTAGCAGCGCTTTTCATCACAATTTGTAAAACAAGACTTTTGGAGCCGAAAGCTATTCTAAACATATATTTTACTGCAACGAACGACTAGGGGGCTCTGTTGTCATTTGTCCAATAATAGAAAACAGCATTGCGCGAGACAATTTGCGTTTAGAACATGTGGGGACTCTGGAACTACACTGAATTAGGTCACTGTATCTCCCGGCCAAAAATTACCTGCGTTCAGTATCGAAACGCACTTACTAGTTAGCGCCCTTTACAGCAAGGCTTCATCACCTACACTGATATTAAATCACATGAATGTTACATTTTAATTACGCCATCGTGTGGCAGAATTTTGTGTTCTTGGGCCATTATTTACCGTTAACTTTTTTGTGTCAAATTTCCCGCCAATTTTTTTTACTGTAAAATCTGTTGTTGTCTTTCTTCTCTCTATCGCAGGATTCGATCGAAATGCACTCGTCTCTTCTTTGCAAGGTATCACCTCTTAAATGAATAATTTGGCCAACATTGTGATAATCACGATTGATCCCTTTGCGCAAGAAATTCTGACTAGTGTAGCCAGACCAGTGGGGAGCTTACGAATGATAAAACAAAATATTTGTACATTTTGGTCACCATTTCACCCAACTTTCTGAGTCAAAAAGCCTTTGTGATCAGATATGTTAGCGAAATGAACAACTAGGTGGCCCTGGTTTTATTTGTCTCATAAATTCCCTACCCTTTTCTATCGCTGAAGCGTTCATGCTTTATACGCAGATATCACGCTTCATGCACTAAATATTATAGGGTCCCTCGCGAACACATAATAATAATAATAATAATAATAATAATAATAATAAGAAGAAGAAGAAGAAGAAGAAGAAGAAGAAGAAGAAGAAGAATCGTTATTGTGCTCTATTGTGCTTACAGATGTCTGAACTTCGACTTAGCTCTTTTTCACCTTACCTCAGTCCTATATGTAGAGTCTTCTTTTTTATTTGCCATGTTCCTGACTCCCACCCTCTTTTTCGATTACTCCTGCTCGCATTTTGTACTTTTTATCTGGCTGCCCACATTTGTGCGACTCCCGCTACCCGCCCTTAGGGCTCTCGCCTGATTACATGTATAAAGGACACCAAAAGGAGTAAGTTAAGTCGACATTCAAATGAATCAGGTTTCCCTCAAAGCATACTATAAATGCAATAACACAGGGAAGAAGGAATACAAAAGGATTCTTAGAGAAGCTGTTCGATGGTTTTACTTAATATGTTTGTGTTAACTTAAACAATCTTTTAACATTTTGAAATATGTTAATTAGCGAGGGCTTTGTACAGGAACAGAAAAGTTTCACTTTGTGCAAGTACTATTTTGGAAAAGAGGTCAAGAGAGAGTAGAGAAGAGTAAAGAAGAGAGAGTAGCAACTTCTGTCATATTTGTAGTAATAATCATTATCTGAACCACCTCGAGTTACGGAAACTGGTAGTAAGTTACTGGACTCAATTATTACCAACTTTGCGCTCTTTTTGTACAATCATTGTTTTATTTTTGCCAAAATTGGGGCTTCTCTTATAGAGAGGGATTGTTAAACGCACAGGTTTGGGATTTGTCGAATCAAAGGTCAAGGCATTAATAATCATACTTTTTTGTCTTTATTCGTTCTGATCAATGTAAACATCAATACCATCAACAGGATATGCCGGAGGGTATCCCTATCGAGGGTATCTCCTTATTAAATCAAAGCAATTCAACTCAAATCAAATGTTTGTTTTTGATGAGAGGGGAAAACCGGAGTACCCGGGGAAAAATCTAACCCGCAATCAGGCCATTGGCGATTGGTGGAAGGCGAGTGCTCTGACACTGCGCCAATCCTACTCTACAGAGTTGTGACTGGTAGAGATGCCTATAGACGACTGTAATGATGTTCACGCTGCTTACCGGGCCTTGTTTCAGCGATTCGCAAAACTGTTGATAAAAACATCTGTTAGAAGACTGTGACTATCCGTCCAAAGTACAAACCGTTAATGAATGGCGACGTTCGAAATGCGATTGCTAAAATTAACAAAGAGTTCGTTTGGGTCATCCAAGTCAATTGGATCATCCAACTCAGTTGGATCATCCAAGTCAATTGAGTCAGTTGTGTCCTTAAAGTCAGTTGGATCATCCAAGTCAATTGGATTATCCAAGTCAGTTGGATCATCCTTGTCAATTACGTCATCCAAGTCAATTGAGTCATTTGGGTCGTTAAGGCCTTTTTAGTCCTTGTGACCTTTGCCTTTGACCATTGACCTTGAAACTTGGTGACCATGTAGTCCTTGACGGTTTAACTTAGGTCAAGGGGGGAAGTGATCAGAAATCAAAAGCCAGGAGAGTCAAAAGTGACTTTTTTGCTGGGTCAGAATGCCTCTCAACAAATTTGAAGTTGGGAACATGTTCTTAGAGAGGATGATGAGAAAGAGAGCGCCAGATTAGCACTTGTGACCTTTGCTTTTAACTTGTGACCTTGGAACTTGGTGACCGTATTGCCCTTGACGAGTGGACTTAGCTCAATAAGTAAAAAGGTCAAAGGTTAAAAGCAAAGGTCATGGAGCATATTTTTCTTCCTCCTGACCTTTGGTTTTGACCTTTCACCTTGTCGCTAAAGTATAGTAGGCTTCTTTATGCTTTTAACATCTCCTCCAATTTTCATGGTCATTGATTAAAACCCGAGCTCAGGAGAGTAAAAAGTAGTTTTTTTCTAGGAAAAGATACGATGCGTTTTTAGTCCCTGTGACCTTTGCTTTTGACTGTTGACCTTGAAACTTGGTGACCATATAGTCCTTCACGGTTGAACTTAGGTCAAGGAGGAAATCAGTCAAAGGTCAAAAGCCATGGACGTGGCTTTTATTTTTCTTTCCCCTGACCTTTGGTTTTGACATTTGACCTTGTTGCTAACGTATGTTACGCTTCTTCATGCTATTAATGTCTCATCCAATTTTCATGGTCATTGATTAAAATTCAAAACCAGGGCATCTTTTATATATGGGTAAGAATGCCTCTTCACAAATTTGAAGTTGGGAACATGTCCTTAGAGAGGATGATGAGAAAGAGAGCGCCAGATTAGCACTTGTGACCTTCGCTTTTAACTTGTGACCTTGAAACTTGGTGACCGTATTGCCCTTGACGAGTGGACTTAGCTCAGAAGGTGAAAAGGTTAAAGGTTAAAAGCAAAGGTCGTGGGGCATATTTTTCTTCCTCCTGACCTTTGGTTTTGACCTTTCACCTTGTCGCTAAGGTATGGTAGGCTTCTTTATGCTTTTAACATCTCCTCCAATTTTCATGGTCATTGATTAAAACCCGAGCTCAGGAGAGTAAAAAGTAGTTTTTTTCTAGGAAAAGATACGATGCGTTTTTAGTCCCTGTGACCTTTGCTTTTGACTGTTGACCTTGAAACTTGGTGACCATATAGTCCTTCACGGTTGAACTTAGGTCAAGGAGGAAATCAGTCAAAGGTCAAAAGCCATGGACGTGGCTTTTATTTTTCTTTCCCCTGACCTTTGGTTTTGACATTTGACCTTGTTGCTAACGTATGTTAGGCTTCTTTATGCTGTTAATGTCTCATCCAATTTTCATGGTCATTGATTAAAATTCAAAACCAGGAGAGTCAAAAGTGCCTTTTATATGGGTAAGAATGCCTCTTCACAAATTTGAAGTTAGGAACATGTCCTTAGAGAGGATGATGTGAAAGAGAGCGCCAGATTAGCACTTGTGACCTTGAAACTAGGTGACCGTATTGCCCTTGACGAGTGGACTTAACTCAGGAGGTAAAAAGGTCAAAGGTTAAAAGCAAAGGTCGTGGGGCATTTTTTTCTTCCTCCTGACCTTTGGTTTTGACCTTTCACCTTGTCGCTAAGGTATGGTAGGCTTCTTTATGCTGTTAACATCTCCTCCAATTTTCATGGTCATTGATTAAAACCCAAGCAGGAGAGTGAAAAGTAGTTTTTTTCTGGGTCAGAATGTCTCTTCACAAATTTGAAGTTGGGAACATGTCCGTAGAGAGGATGATAAGAAAGAACGGGCAAGATTAGCATAATTAATTTGCACTAATCTGCAAAATGGAAGTCACCATGATACGTTTTGTCTGGGTTGGAATGCCACTTTTCGCCAATGTGGAGTTAGCAACGATGAGAAAGGCCGGGTAGTTTACCGATCTGCATCAATCTGCCAATTTTCACCAATTTAGAAAATACGTTAGGCATGTCTTTAAAGACAGTGACGCGAAAGTGCGGGCTACATTTGTACAATTTTGTTGGATCGGCAAAATGGGCCATTCTTCGAAAGACCATGATGACAAAGCCCCGGCAAGATTAACACAAATCGTCACTTTCATTTGGGATAAAGTAGGCTTCTGGAGAGTTACGCTATAAGAAACTGGACCGAAATAGTATTTTCTTGTCGCATTTCCGAAATCGACCGTTCCGTAAAATTATCCCACTTCTCTTAAATTTAGACTGTCTGTTCCATGACATTTTAATTCAACGCAAACGTTTAGTTTTTACACGAGCACAGGTTAAATTAAGCTCAGTCAGGATAACGTGTATTTACATTGTAAACGTAAACAAGAGTAAAATCACCAACACTTGTTATCAGTTCATCCGTGATACGAGTCATTTTGCTTGTTTTGAAATTTGTTGAATAGACGAATTTTTATATAAGAGGTATATGTGTTGATAGATCTGAAGTTTTAACGGTCGGTTCTAACAAATAGATTCCATTTTGGCCGTGCGCACCTTATTGCTGAACGTGGAGAAGACGTCAAAATATGGCAAGAACAAAGAAGTACGCTAATGAACCTCAGGCGAGTAGCGTGTCTGATATTATTGCCGCATTTTGACATCTTCTATGCGGTACACACGGTCCCCGAATGGAATGAATTTGTTATATACCTTAATGCTAAGATTCTCTAAAGTGAGCTTCATACCAAGTGCTTTCACAAACGTTGTAAACTGTAAAGAACTCCTTAGGATGAAGAAGTTGCAAATTAGCATACTGAACTTCAAAGAAGTTTGGAAACAGCTTTCTCAAAGTAACCTTTATTCTACTAGCTCATTTCTGCTTCCAATAAATCGACTGTTTGTGGGGAGGAGCGTTGCGTGACGACACTAAAATCGCGCTTCGTGTAATTGCAACACGATATCCCCGTAAGATTAATGAATAGCATAAATTGATAAAAGACACTTAAATTTGTAGCCTCCCACGCAGTGCTTAGTGATTGGCTTTAAAAATTCGCGCCACTTTCTTAACCAATCAGAAGTAAAACCAAAACCAATCGTGACTGTCGTCGTAGGAGGCTAGCGCGAGCAAGTCACGATTGGTTTTGGTTTTACTTCTGACTGGTTAAGAAAGTGGCGCGAATTTTTAAAGCCAATCACTAAGCACTGTTAACGCAAATTGCCTCGACACTCAAGTGAAACCAGCTCTGTGTTAAAAAAAAAGGTGATGTTCCGCCTTGAAAATTGGCTCGTGCGAGAGACTACTTAAAATTTTCACACAGAATCATTGTAACAAGAAAGGAGCTGTATTTATTTGGTATAGAACGCAACAGTGCATTCGTGTAATGTCAGGTGTCTGACTCAATTAGCCATTCTTTCATTTACCGTCGATAATCCAAAACTAATTTTCTCTGAAGTCATTAGCGGTTCAACAAAGAAAATGACACTTCCTACTCACTGAACATAACTGAATTACTTTTGGAAAATTACCAATAAATCTTGTCCCTGTTTGCCTGCTAATAAAATATCGCATGGAAGGATTTTAGGTCAATAGGAAAATTCATCACAGATACGTCCAGATAAGTGGAAAGTAAGTCATGGGCTTGGCATAAAACGTTTATAACCCGCATGGTTTCCCATAAATTAAATGTCAAAATAATTCGATTATGCTGACTTGGCGTCGGCAAGGTTTGTTTTTAATTGGGTTCACCCCTGCACACTCATGGGGACCGGCATGGACATGGAAACACACCAACGAAGTGGGGTCTGTTCAATTCAAATTATGGGGACATTTCAGGTCCCCGCAGAAAAACTCCTCATAGGTACATAGTTCTTTGAAAATAACCTTCAGAATGAGGTGTACTGTAGGGTCCTAATAAGTTGGTCACAGAACCTCATAAGTTGGTTCACGGCACATTAAAAAGTGCCCAAGGAAACCACTACTTACGATACTTATTCTACTCAAAGAAGACATTATGTTGAATGTAGGTATCTGTTGTATTTAATATGTAGGTCGCGACTTAGCATTCTAATAAAAATTTAACAAGGAAACATTGTTCTTGATGTGTTGTAGTCTAGCCATGTGGGAAACAATATTTATTTCCTGGCTGCAAGAAAACCGAATCACTTTAAAAGTTTTATAGACGCTTGGGTAACATGCAACTCTCGGTTAAAGCGATTAAAATAGCTCGCAAAGAAATCAAATTATCTTATCAGGTAAACTGGCAAGACATGTTCATACATCTGGTCTCTATTTCTTAACTTCTCACTCATTTAAAAATAATAAGTATTTACATCACTGTTGATAGGATCAACATGCTAATGTATTGCAGTGGCCCTCAGAAAATGGATGTTTTAAAAACATTCTCAAGAAGTAATGAACTACGTATAATATTCTTAACCTTGCAAATATGGTTTTTCCTGATAAAGATCATATTGATTTTTTTTCTTTTTTTCACAGAAAAGGTTTGGAAATTGTTTGGAACAATTTTAATGAAAATTTTCTGTTCCTTTTTTTTTTAACAATATTGATAAGAGTGAACCGGAAGTCAACTTTCACTGGAAGTTATGTTACACGCATGCGAACTGATTGACAGATTCAAATAAAAGTCCCTGTATTTTGGGGAAGAGCACTCCATGGGAAAATGTTTTGCCTTTTTACAGGAGTTTTGCCAATGGAAACTCCCGACTTTTTTGGGAATTTGACCGGGAAAATTTAGGAAATTTAGGGAAACAAAACCAGCTATTAACAAGAAGCAATATACCCCACCTTTAAGCTTTAACCAACTGGTCCCTGCTATTAGTCCCCTAGTGTGTGCCGACCTTTGTGGTATAAATGGGCAATGAGCCCCTCTTCAACTAACCCTTAATTATTATATCCTAAATAATTTAAGTGTTACGACTGATTCAAGCATGTTTTGCAAATTCTAATTATACATAATCAGGAAAAACCTTTTAAAAAGGGCTTTCCTGATTAAGATGATATAAAGTAAATAATAATACTTTCTTGACTTTCAAAGAAAAGTTTGGGGAATTGTTTTGAACATTTTTTTATGAAACCAGTATACAGTATAACAGTAATAAACACACGTGCCTTAAATTGCATTTGACATGAACAATTTTTGTTGCTTATTTGAAAGGCTTTACAATGTAGAAATGCCAATGCAAATAAGCAAACATGAAGATGTCATAATATTGACTATTCAAAAATGCGTAAATACTGATTCAATATCTCTGAAAATATTTCTGGAGTGATCTTCAAACTTGGCACCATCATTCAAAGTCAAAAGGGGAGCAAAATGATGCCTGTCATGCTGTTGCCGTGACAATACTTTTGTTACTGGCCCTTTTCAAAATATAAACTGAAATTCCCAGTTTTTTTTTTAGAACAAAAATCGTCTACTCCAAAAAATCTATTAAGGAATCTTTTAGGCAATATGGGAAGTATCAGGACCCTCTCTCTCACTTTGTGAGGTTGAAAGTTGAGATATTTGTTTAAGAGATGGAAAGGGACTGGAGCAAAGTAGGTTGCCATGACAACCAAGCTACTGGACTCATTTTGTTCCCTGTTTGATTTGAAACTCTTGTGCCAAGTTCAAAGAGTACCAAACCACTAGAGATATTTTTGAATCAGTATTTACGCATTTTGAAATAGTAAAAAATGTGACATTATCATGTTGCCTATTTGCATAATACAAAACGTCAATATCTTCAAAACACAAAAATCTATTCCAAAAAAGAAAACGCCATTAAACTTGACATTGAAAAGCCTTTCAAATAAGCAACAAAAATTTTTCATGTGATATGTACTTTACTGTAATGAGCAATAAGCCCCTCCAACTAACCCATATTATATCCTAATTTAGGTGATTTGATTGATCAATATAATCAGGAAAAAAGTAATACTTTCTTGACTTTCAAAGAAAGGTTATGGAAATTGCTTTGAACATTTTTCATGAAGCCAGCTATTTACAAGGAGCAATATGCCCCACTAGGTATCCAGCATAGCAGTAATATATGCACGTGCCTTTACAGGTGTTTATGGCAATGAGCAATAAGCCCCTTCAACTAACCCCTGGGGTTAATTATATCCTGATGTGGCGCTTATTGAAAGATCTCCATAGATCTACAAAAACAATACAATGCAACTCTAAACAGCATCAAGGGGATGGTGAGATCTAAGTTGAGTAAAGACACCACTGTCCATAAAACGATTTAAAACTGCCAGAAGAGACAAATTGGGACCATCAAAAGACACTTCTGTTAGTTACTGTTATATTTTTTGAATACATACAAATATACTGTTGACCTAAAAGGAAATATTGCTTCTTTGTTTCCACTTTTTAAATGAGCGCTGCCCTTGAATAAGTGCCACATTTGAGGAGGAAAATATTTAATAAGCGCCACGGCGCTTATTCGAGTAAATACAGTAAGCGTTATGATTGATCACAACATCTTTTGGAAATTCTTAACTATAAATTCAGGAAAAACCTTTCAAATAAGGGTTTTCCTGATGAAGATGTTACTAAGTAAACTAAATAGTTTCTTGCATGACTTTCAAAGAAAAGTTCTGGAAATTGTTTTACTCTGACTAGAACATTTCTTTTACGAAACCAGCTATTTACAAGGAGCAATATGCCCCACTTGGCATTAAGTATAGCTTTTAGTAAGCAGTACTGTATATTTAGGTGCCTTAACAGGCATCTATGGTAATGAACTATAAGCCCTCCTTCAACTTAGCCCTCCTTCAACTAACCCCATGCCTTGCCTCAGACACTGTACCATTGACAAGCTTAACACGTCAAAATTTGTGACTGCTACTTAAAAGCAACACAACATTTCTGTTCAAGCTGGCCATTCGCCACTTCTTAAATCGAAAGTGTCAGCATGTAAAAGATGTTGGAATGCCGACACAGGGCGCTGGAGATGATCAACCATATACCTCATATCTTGGGGTGCTACCTTCTTTAAAGTATACCTTCCTTCATTCTTATGATATCCAAATTTCAATTGTTCATTCACCTTTGCTGAGTTGAGAAATAATTGGTGGTTCAATACAGCCCACAAAACTAACAAGTACTTTTGCCTCCAAGGCAAACCACACTTTAGGAGAACATCTTTCTCAGAATTGTAAAGGAACACCACAAAACCCTCATTGCTAGCTAATATTGTAGGTATTAAAGTTAAATTAGGGTGGCGGCTATGATAAACAAAAGAAAATGCTATACATGTTGCTATGGCTTGTGATGTGGATGACATGCCTGTCCCTTTTTTCCCTTCCCCTGCTACATTCTTGCCTGGTGACAACTTGTTTGATCCACTAGCTTCTTCTGCAGCACTATTACCAGGAGAATCATCTTTTTAAAACAAAAAAAATATATTAAATCATTTACACTATCAGGGACCACGGACCATATTTTCAATTGGGGGGTGGGGGGGCTAATTCAAATGCCGTAGGTTTAATACGTGCGCCTTTCTTTTCTAACTATAGTTAGAAAATTTACACACTGATGATCCAAAACAATACAAGCTAACTAAAGTTATACCTAAGCAGGCTTCATGGGTTAAACCTTAGTGTGCAAACATACAACCAATCCCAATGCTTAGTTTTTCGCACGTGCGAGAGGGAGCACATGCGGATCAACATAAATATTCAAAACCAGCAAACAAGTGTGAAAAACAACAGGCGAAGGAAAAAAACATTTTTGATATAAAATACAGCCACCTCAAGTGTAGTACTGCAATGAATTTAAATGTGCGCAGTTAACATCACCGATAAAAACTAACTGCTGAATAGGCGTGTCGTTGTGTAACAAAAGAACACGCAACTATGGTTATCCATGTTGGCCGCGCTCATCCATCGTTTTGGATCATAAAGGTGTTTATTCCTAACAATAGTTAGTTTGATCAGAAAAGAGGTCACAGTACTGATTGGAAGCTAACTAAAGTTATTTCTGTCCTAACGACCACAGCCGATGTTTTCACCCTTCTTGGCATCGTGAATGCCCTTTCAACGGTTGCACTTGAAGCAGAATTCATGAGCTATCACGTCTCTCCTGATCAGCAACTTTTGTTAGGTACCGCTTCCAAAATATTGGCAGGCTGTGACTAACAATGTGCTTGTTTTCTGAATAAGAAAAATGTCCAAAATCTTGGAAGATCTTTTCCTCTCTGGCACTCCACCACATCTATGTTGATGTAAATCATACAAGTCTCTTGTTTGATTATAACGCTGGACTGTACGTTCCTGCGTGATTACGCGCTGCAACGGCATGTCATCGATTGTTTCAGATTCTCTTTTGGGACTTTTGATGGCAGTGGCTAACGTATGCCATTGAGCCGACCTGTATACAGCATGTTGTCATTCGACTGAATTCTGTCTCTGGAAAATTTTTTACCTGCACACACCTCGTCAAGAAATGTGGGTTTCTTTATAAGTAAGCAACAATGTCAACGTGAATGTTAACGTGCTTATTGGCCACAAAAAAGGTTAGCCAGGACCCCGGGGTGATAAGATTGCATGTTAACGCAACTTATTTTTCGACCCGGCTAGGTAGGTTACCCACCTCCATGTAAAAAGCCGCTTAGGTGGCCTCACTTTCTTAAGGTGCATGCATTACCATAATTATTGCAAATTGCTCATGTCGAGTAATCCGTTACGCCCCTGACTATATAAAACCATTAAGTAATCTATTTATGCTAAATTATAACAAAACAGTTTTACCTGATCCTTTGCACCTTTTAGCCGCAGGTCCTGTTGAAAGAATCAAAAAAACGGATTTATAATTCATAATATAACAAAAAAGAGAAAATGCATGTAACAAGGAGCTTTTGGAATATCAACAGTTAACCTGCAATCAGGGCCAACAAAGATATACATGTACATGCAAAACCTTTATGTAGCCTGTTTAGTTTCTCACAAGAACCTACAGGTATATATATGGTGAAAAAAAACAACAACAACCAGGCAACCAGGAAAATAAAGACTGAAATTGTCTGACATTTGCCATGAGGACAACCAGAATTTTTGCCTAGTTTTGAGCACTGAGTGAGACAAAAACAAACCCAAATAAAACAGGTTATTTCCCACTGAAAATGCCAAAAACCCCTTTTTTTAATGCAGTAAAATGCAATTCAGGTGGCTTACTACAGTTTTAAGGGATAAAATTTCCCAACTTTGAACTTTTTTTAAAAATGCTAAAACATGTCTTTCCCTGTTTCGTATTACTGTTTGTTACAGTATATAACCATCATATGAAACATTTCAACCATACAGGCGCTAAAGATAGTTAAAATAAGAATCAAGTAATTTAAGGGGGGACTGGGAGCTAGCAGTTTCAATAGCATTTTTCTCAAAATCCACCCATATGACCCTACCTTAAAAATTTCATAAACTAGAAATTGCCTTTGCTTGAACACCCATGGATGCAAAAAATAAACAAAAATCTGTAAGACAGATTTTTTGCAAAAGGGGAAAATGTCATATTTTTGCTATTTTAAGGTAATTCCTCTGTTTTGCATTGCGCATCCTTACTGCGCACAAATTATTGCGTCATAAGCGCGCACTCACAGCGCACACGCATGAAAGTCCTACTAGATTCCCTATGAGTCTAAGCTCGGCAGACAGATTTTTTTTTTCATTTGCTAGATCGATTCTAATTGATATATTTTTTTTCGCCGCGTTTTAGCCTAAATGCCAAAATTTCACTTCAGGTCCGGTTTGGTTCAAAACCGCACAAGGTGGGGGCCTTGGGATAGTGGTGTAATGACATCAAAAGCAGAAACTTAAGGATCTTAAGGAGGCTGAATATAGTTTTTTTTGCACATGCTTGTGCTGATGTGAGGCAGCGCGCACTCAAAGATTGCAAAAATCAACCATGGTGACAATTTATTTGTCCAATACCTGTTCCATATGTGTTATTTTCATTCCTAAAATGACACACTGTTGTAGGTTTTAGTGTTCTTATAGAATACTACATAAAAACGTTTCAAGAAGCCAAAAATCCAGGAATTTTGCAGGATTTTTGCCATTGCTATGAGAACCCAACTGAATGCAGTGCATGCATAATTAAACACAAAATTGAAAATAGATTGATTTCATGACTTTTGAACCACATCAACTTTCTCGGAAACGCAAGTGTTGCTCAGGAACCACTCGATAGAATTTCATAAAATTTGGCAGGGAGATACTTTATAAAGCGGCTAGTAAGTGAAGATAAAAGATATTTGTAGTTTAACAAAGAAAATTTTAAATAATCAAATTGTCCTTCAACAACAGATAGCTGAAAATCTGTCTGTTAAAATACAGTTTTAACAGTGTTAACATGTGTATATATTGTAAGTGACTAGTTTGTTTCAGCCAAATGATGAAAAAATCTATTGACTCAATTTTCGGTGAATAAATAAAACCTGATTTCCTCCAGTCATGTTACCATGGCAATGACAAACACGCCATCTTAGCTATCAAAATAAGAAAGTTTATCCTTTTAACTGATGTCTGATAAATTTGGTGACCGATGGATTAGCCATTTTTAAAAAGATGGCAAATGCGGTGCAGGTATTATGAACTGTGTTCAGCAACCTTACACAGAGAACTTTAACAACAAAGAACTCTTGCATTCCCTAATAGTCAGCAGTGTCGGCACATATCTGCATTTGTCAAACTAAATGTGCTTGTGGATTACATAGCCTAAGGGTAAGTTTGTACAGGAAGGGTTTTCTCTGACATTTGCCTTTGCTTTAGCGTGGCAACTTATCGCCCAGGCAGTTCTTTTGCCACCCCTTCCCTCCCTCTTGCTACTGATTTGACAGTCTAAGAGATGCCTGTTTCCCTTACTACGTGGGGGCTCATGGCTGCTGCCAGCCATGAGAGCAGTCCTCATCTAAAAGCTGGTAGCCAATAGTGCCCTGAGAAGCTCCTGGATGTCTCAGGCATCCAAATCTCCCTAGCAATGCAGTTGTTAACAACAAATGGCATACATTCCAAGTGTTTCGCAGTAAATATAAACATATTAAAATTATAGTACATGTAAGGATTTAGATCATTCAAAACAATCATGAAAAATAGTGAAAATGCTGAACAACTCTTACAGCACGTTTTTCATGGTTTTTAGTTGGCTTTTTTGTGGTGTTTCCATAGTCTCAACAGTTGATTGATAAAACAATTCTGATAATAATTTTTTCTGTATCTTAAAATTATATTTTTGGTCCAAATGGTGAATAAAGCAAGTGGGGAAGTTTCCTTGTTTGTTCTGCCATGAAACTTTCTTTATCCTTCACCCCATGAAAACAGATAACAATTTTTTTTTGCTTCCACTTGGATAAATTAGTTTTCCATAAATGAAAAGCAGTGAGCAAGTCTAAGCGAATCATATTTCATTTAAGTAATATGAAATGCTTTTTGTCACTAACAGTGTGTGCCGGCCGTCTTTTTACTCTGCGAAAGCAAATAAAATTCTGCTTAAATTGCACTTTCAAATGCATGTAAAACACATGATAGCTTCAGAGCTTCATCATGACATCATGGGACCACTGAAAAAGTCCCCATAATCAAAAAGTCTGGATAAAGGAGGTAATCAAGGTTCAAGTGTAGACACAGTTCACTTGATTTTAATTTATTTAGTGATTTTCACTTTGTATTTTTTGTAAAGTTTACTCACAATAATGTCTAGTATACTTACCATTATCATCATCGTCATCATCATCCTTGGGTTCTGCCTCTATAGCACCTTAGGAGAAAAATAATAAAAAAGGCATTCAATCAAAATCACTGACCAACACTACTGCACCTGCATGCACTACTGAAAGAATATCAAAATCAACCACTTTACACAACATTTAATTCCAAAACAAAATGACTGTCAATTTCATTTCTATTTTCTGCCACACAAACAAAGATAGAATCATAATACAATGAAAAATAAATAATTAAAAACAAATCAATATACAGGAAAATACATTTTCATAATCTCCAGGAAAAAATGTGAGTTGAAAAATTTAAGTTTCCTGACTTTTCATTCACTTTGACAACATCTAAGACTTTCCCTTACCTTTTACAAAATTCAACTACTTTTCCCCAAAGTTGAAGACTATGACACAGAAGATGCCCCTCCCCGTGCTTCATTTTAACAGAAAGAGTATTATAAAAAAATCATATACTGATTTTCAAGTGTTGTAAGTTATAAAGGTCATACAAAATGTAACTTATCATTGTTTCAAGTGGTTTCACAGCCTAAACCTGTCCCTCCAGTCCACAGTGTTCTCTGCATGTCTACCAAGCTGATACTGCACATCTTTATTGCAATGTGTCAAGACGCATCTATTCAAGCTGGCTTACAATTTGTTTTAATATATATATATATATATATTTTTTTACATTTATAACATTTTTAATATTTTTAACATTTTTAATGTTTTTAATATTTTTAATATTTTATCGTTTAATCGTTTTGATACTTTTAGTTAATATGCTGTAAAGAGCTTCAGAATATTTTATAATTTTAGCGCTTTACAAATGTAAATTATTATTAATTATTGTAAAACTTAAGAGTCCTAGACAGTGTGGTCCCTCTATTTTCAGGAAAGTAATCACTGTATTTACCTATAATCACTGTATTTACCTATTCCAGCAACACAACAATCTTCAGAATCTGCAATAATAAATATTTAAAGTCTATACATGACTTGTATAAAGTAAACTCCTCCTTCAAATAGACCACTATTTGCTTGGTTACCAGATAGATACATGTAGATAGATGCAATGCCTGAGGACACATGGTTACACATTATTATATTGCCTTCTTTAGTGACTACTGTATCTAGATGTCTATTGAGTAATATGTGACTTGAAGATCCAGGCAAAGCTAGAAGTGCGGGGATTAATTATCTTGGTGGTGTGGGGCTAAGTTAGAGTTGTCATGCAACAGGGGGAGTAGCCTGGTGTGTACAAATCTAGTTGAACAATTTTCATCATGGATGGAAAGGTGGTTACACTCTACATCTTTCCTGCAAGTACATTGTATAGAAGGTCCAGGCCCATAACAAATTGATGAAGAAATGATGCTTGGGGTGAAGAAAACAGTTCCAAAAGGTTAAATGCAAACAAGTTTCTTCAACACAACTTTTTTCCGTTATTCAATGACATAACTTTGCTTCATGTGAAAAATTGATGCTGAACAAATTCAGCAAGGCCAACAAGCTTGAAATCAATTTCTTATGAAAAATATAAATTCAAAGTCTACCATTGAAAGCTTAATTTTTTAGTTGCCTCAGGTAAACAGGCAATAAGTTTGAGTTTTTTAACACTGACATACCTCTTGGACAAGCAAACCAGTCTGGTTCTCCAAATAATGCACCTTCATAACCTATAAGGATAAATGTTACTAATTTAAGTATACAGTCATGTAACTGGCTATCATATTTATTTATTTATTTATTTATTCATCTTAGGGTTTTACGATGTAATTTTTATGTTTTTTTTTAGTCATCTTGTAATTACTGAACTCTGAATCGTACAGTCCAAGTTCAAGCCCTGGCCTGGATCATTGTGTTGTTTTCTTGGGCAAGATATCTACTTTCACAGTGCTTAGACTCCACCCGAGGCACAAATGTGTACCAGCAAAATAATGGTAAAGGGGAACCCTGTGATGGACTAGCTTTCCATCCAGGGGGAAGTAAAATACTCCTAGTTACTTAAGATAAGCTCCCTGTATGGGCCATGGCTCGACGCAAAAAATATATTGCTCTTGGTGTGTTGAACAATTATTCTGCATGAAAAATTACAGTTGTTGTAAAAGAAAAGAAGATAATTTATGTCTCAAATGTGACAATGTGCTACACCTTTTACTTTTCTATTACAGTGGAATCCCGATTTTTCTAACCTCCAAGGGAAACAAAAATTGGTTCGAGGAATCGAGGGTAAAAATGCAGTCTTTGACTAAAGAAGAGAAACGACTTTTGCTTCGAGTTATAAGGAGTATAAAAAGAAATTAAGGGTTCGAGAAATCAGGACTCCACAGTACTTTGTCTAAGGAAACATTTCACTACCTTTTTATTTTTTGAACGTAATATGATCACAGACAGTGTAAACAGCCACAAGCGAGCAAGCAGTGTCTATTTTTTCCTAGCATGCAATGCAAAAAATGAGAGATCTAGATAGAGTGGCAATAGCCTCCTATGCAGTCACTTTTAGGGGCTAAAGTGTTTTGCTAGCCTCTAAAAACGACTGTGTGGGAGGCTAGTGCAACAAGCGCCTGCCATGTTTTTCCCTGATTTGCATAATTCTTATTTCTCCAGTAGCATGTAGTATTTCAGGAACAACTAGATTCATAATTGCATGTATTTTCTTTACATAATTTAAGGTGGTAGAACTGCTATAAACAGGTCCGTTTTGAGAATAAATTTCACAGATGTACAAGGACTTTTCGAAATAAAAACTACATAGGCTTACTAAATCTATGTCTGAGGTGTCAATTTTCACACCTTAGGTGTGAATTTGGAAATTAATTGCGGGCTCATAAAACTAGAGATTGCCGGTTTACTGTTTTCCTTTGATAGTTACGGAAATAATTTAATTTGGGGCTGATTTATGACAAAAACATCTAATCACCTTAAAATACGGGGTATGCTGGTATTTATTTACGAAGATATCGGGTTAGATATATTTTTATGTGTCCTTCAACTTTGAACAACCATAATTTTGACTTAAATGTCTCGTTCTTACCGGGTATTTAAACAACGTTTCCCCAACATAACACAAACAAACGGTGCAAATTTTACGGAGATCTGATAATTCTACACCGTTTAATTGCAGGTACCTTTCTACGTTGTCTGTCACAGCAGCGAAATAAGCAATTTTAATCAGCAAAATTCGCCCTCGAATGCTTGTTTTTTGCTACACCATATTGAATTCTCATAGGTAGACCCCTGTTCAATGTGTCCATGGGAGCATTAACACAATTGCTACGCAAAATCTAGGGATTTTTCCAATTGCTGTCGTAAGAAAACATGGCGGCGTAAACAATTGCGAAACGCATAGCAACGCTGTAGCGAAAGAGACTTCATGCTGCGTTTTGGCTTTGACTCAGCGAGGGTCAGATATCAAAACAGCTTCCTCGTAGACTTTGAAGGGCTAAACAAAGCATTGGAATTAGGAAATGTCCAGGAGTTAAAAGGGAAGATGTTGTACCAAAGAAATATTCCCACTTTTCCCTACAATCTCGCTAGAACTGTGAAGGCAGGATTGCATGACGAAAACTGAATTCATGTAAAATAGCTGCCAACGCGATGTCATATCGACTCGGATTGCAGACCGCTAATTATTAACATCGCAAAAAGGCGCTTGTAGCAACCAACTTCGGCCTTTATTTTCTCCGCTCCTAGCTTAAAACAAACCCTCATCTCTTGCATTTGTTCTTAACTCATAAATATCTTTTGAAAAACTGAATTTTTAGGTATGGTTTATTTTTGACCTTAGACCAGTTCTACTACCTTAATAAATAAATGTCACGCTGAGGTCTGCCCATTGGTTATATTTTAGTTTATATTTAGCGATTACTCTCAGGTAATCTTAAATCAACATGCTGACTGATTGACTCCAGTTTTTCTTGTGTCCCACCATTACACGGCAGCTTCAAATCACTTTATGTTACATAGCCCAGCATTAATCAAAAGAAAACAGCTACAAATTTGCTTCAAAAGCTTTTATCACTTCAAGATTTCATTAAGAAAAAAAAAATACCGTATTTTCTCGATTAAACGCCCCCGGCGTTTATTTAAAACTTGGCCTTACGGACCCAGCATTTTTTTGAACCCGGCGTTTAATCGGGGTCCGGCGTTTATTAATGAAGTAAAATTTTCATCATTTTTTGACAAGGCTAAAACAACTAATAAACAAACCCTGGAGGGATCCTCGCAATTTTAAAGACAGCTAGCACTACAACAAAAGAAAGAGAGTGCGTCAGCCATAACAACAGGAACGTGAACATTGCTATATATTTTCAATTTTGTTTTGGTGTACAGCATACATCGTAGTTAATGTTACGCCAGACTTGTTTGTTAAGCATTTATTAAAATAACAAATTAAAGCAGTATACCGTACAGAACGTGCCATAGAAGTGCTTTTCTAGTGAATATCTGTAGTTGTTGGCTCGACGCAAATAAACGCCGTGACCTAAATTAAACGCCGGGACCTCGAACAAACGCCCCGGCGTTTATTTAAAAATTAGCAGTTTTGACCCGGCGTTTAAACGAGGCCAGCGTTTACTCGGGGTCTGGCGTTTAATCGAGAAAATACGGTAATAGTCATAGATTACCTTAATTGATTTAAACTAACTCGGACATATCTGTAACACGGATGAACGAATATACATGTAAAGTACTACAGATTGATGAATCTCTCCTGTCGCGCAAACCTAGGTGATCAAAACATGCAATGTTTGTTTGACAAACATGCACAGTTCCATGCTCCAAACGAACATTTCCATTTGTTTAGTCACCACAGTTGTCTGGGAAACTGTCAGCTTTGAAAAGTAAACATGTGTGAAGAAACGGTCAGGCTTCACGGCTGAGCGCAAATGGTAGTAAGCATTTCAAACTCCATAGATAGAGTTTGCTCGTATAAAGTTCATGGACCGGTTCCATTCCAAAGTAGACAGTCATCATACTGAGGAACTACCATGGATTTAGCGAATTAAAAATCACAGTAATGGACCATGATGATATTGTATTGAGTTCAGTGTTGAATAAAACAATGAAACAGCCAGCTATGTAGGCTAGATATTTACAAGAAGCTTCAGTTGGTGAAAAACAAAGCAGTGGTGTACCTACCTATCCAAAGTCCACCCACTTTGCAATCGGCAGGTGTTTTCAACCCTGGAACTCCTTTGAACTTATGTTCCTTGTTCATTAAACAGTACCCATTTTGACCAAGGAGTGGAAGAAAGATATTTTTGGCAATTTTGACATTTAAGTATTTTTCTTTAGTATCCCCTTCCAGTGTGACTGTGGCTAAAAGAGCATCATCTGTAAGTCGCCTGAAAGCCTGTTCGTATGACTTGTAGGCTTCTTGTTTTTTAGGCCCAACATTTTTGCTTGCAAACTCCTTGTCCAAAGGAATAGCTCATTAAATGCTAAGGAATGACAGCAACCGAAGGAACGACCCTATAAGAAGAAATGGTATAAAACCCTATGCTCACTTAATAAGATTTATAGCATTCTTGTCCATAAATTATTGCACTGTACATGTACTGCTAATTTAATTTGTTATTGAAGATTTTCATAATATAATTTAAAATAATAATAATTATTATAGTGCGCTTTTTAACATACTAGGTGATCAAAAGTGCATTACAACAATAAATAACCTAAAAATCTACCATAAAATTTAAAAATAATCACTACAATATTTGTTTATATATACATATCTAAGAAATATTTAAAGCTAATTTAAAAAGATAAGTAGAAATACATGTGATCATGCGGAGGCTTACATGAAGAACGTTCCATAAAGCAGGGCTGCAAATAAATTTTTTACCTTGAAAGGACATGTGTCCGACTAGGGCACCATTTTGGTCGGACATAACCACAAAGGTACATTTGAAAGAGTAGCGTATAAAAAAGGCAAATTTTATTTGTAAACGATATAGTCAAATGTTGCAACAAAAATTTGGCCGGACAAAATGTCTGACCAAGGTTGCGATTTCATCGGACATTGGCAAATTTTGGTGGGACATTGTCCGATGACCGACAGTTATTATTATATTATAGTTATTTTTCTGATTGGTCAGTTTGTGATACGGTCAAAATTAGACAAAATCTTGCTTTTCTTATTTTATACAAGAATTGCGGATTAATTCTGTGGCTAAGAGCGAAGTGTTTGTTGAAAATTGCTCGGCTTATAGTTGAGTATACATTGAATCTTCACTCTTACAATAATTATTTTTTGGCGCAAATACTTGGCTATAAGTAGAACCCCTTTCTTACTGAGATTTGGCCAGTTTTTCAGAAAAAAAATTGTCCATATAAACAACAGGGCGTCTTGACATTAAAACATCTAAATTGACAAACAACAACAACAACAAAAAACATTTCTATGTGTGATTTATTTTGATACCAGTGCATCCCTCATATGAGAAACGCAGCTGTTTACTTGTTCTTGAAACATATTGCGACATTCTGCCGACCCCACTTTAGAAACCGACAATATGCAAACTTGATGTTATCCGCACTGTAATAGAAGCCAACGAATTTTCTTCGACATCGTAAGACACTGCTGGTGTTTATTTTTGCGTGATCTTGTGAATCCGTTGAATCTAAGTTGTTTAAAACGAAAACATTAATAGTTTTACTTCGAAATAATTATTACATGTTACTTTGGGCGAACAATACTCAGTTCTAATTGAAACAACTCACAAATGAATATCAAGCTGCACATACCTTTTGAGAACAAAATTCGCTTCCCACAAAATTGAAGCCACTGTTACTAACCTCGGTACACTTTCAAAGTCCGACAGTACTTTTATTCAAAACTAGCCGCAATTAAATTCATCTGCTAATATCATCTAAAGCCACGACAAAAATTTCCAGGCGGGTGTTTATTTGAAATCCATAACCGTAAGTTGTCGGCTGCCATTTCGAGCCTCAGAAATGGCGAAATGAGTCCAACAGCGCTCAACTATATATAAATAACAAAGATGGCCGTAAATTGAATCTCAAGCCTCAAATATTCATACTTTATAAGAAACGATTTGATTGGTTCTTGACCTTGATAATAGCTCCAATCTGATTGGTGTGACATACAAACATACACTGAAACATACATGAATGAAAAACTAAACTTCACATAGCCCACTTGCGCTGACATATAGTTATTTTTCAAGAAAATAACTCAAAAAGGAAAAATTCTCGGAGTTCGCTGTTAACTGATAATATTTAAAAACTGACGAAGCATGAAAGTGACTCAGAATGCAGGAAATGGCATTTCTGAGAGCTCAGACTCAAAATTTCCCGGGGGAACATGCCCCCGGACCCCCCTAACAAAATTCACATTCACCGTCAATTTTTTGTCCCACTGAGCGTCACTGAAGTCCCGTTACAGCCTTGTGAAAAAAAAAACAGTTTCTTGTAAAGAAAAAGTAGCGATGATGATGGTACACTACTAATTAACAAAATATGTCAATGACAACTTCTGCAACTGTTGTTATGCGGTACTGGTCTTGAGAAACAAGTGACATCGAGACACAGCGCTGTGTTTTGTGCTATGGTTTGAGTGTGGTAGAAAAAAAGAAATTTACTAGAGTATTCAGTGAAGCTCATTGAGAATAGCTACATATGATGTCCACAATCAGCTCAACACATTAAATAAGAGCCTAAAAATTTGGCTGAACTTAGCAGCGATGTTGATCCCCTGCTTTTTCACAAACGCCCTCGACTATCTGAGAGCCTGGAACAGGCTACCATGTAAACAAAATAAAAAGTCTGCATGTGTAAGAAAGAAAGGAGAGAATTATGGCCTGGTCGGGGGGGAGGGTACACTTTTTAAAATAAGAATTAAAAAGTGGGGTCTTATTTTTACATGACAATATTTTTTTATTTTTTTTTTTTTTGGGGGGGGGGGGGGGGTTCAGTTAAATTGAAACACAAAATGTTTTGAAAAACCATCCCCCCCCCCCTCCAACGTAATAAACGATTGGCCCCTTATCAAGTGGAAATTTTTTTCCAATCCAGGCTTGAAACCTACTTTTGCTATTCGAACTATCGCATAATGTATGGGGCTGTGCGGAAATCTTACCTACATTTGCAGTGTTTATAGAACAAACAAGATCTACCTTCTATAGGGAAGGTGAACCGCGTGGAATTTAATTTTTCTTGTTTACCTTAAACGAAATATTGACAAGTAGCTTTAGCAAAAGTACTTGCATGAATGACAAATATATCTGGAGCATGCGTGACTCACGTCGAAATCGAACGAGCGGGGTTTTCCCCTTATCAATGACGTAATCAAAATGTGCCAAGGCATGCTCCTATTGTCGCATTACTCGGCAATAAATTATGAATTCCCGAATAGAAGGATTGGCGGTTTAAAAAACACAAACACAGGATATATTCCTATTAGATAAAAAACATTCCCGACTTAAAATATAAAACCACGTGCAAAATAACAGTTATATTGAGCAAAAGGAAAAATACTGCCCACTGAATTTTCTCTGGTGCTCAGTCAAGCGTGCCACACAGTTTGAGGCATCCACAGCTATTTTTAGCACGGCCGTGTGAAAATTCACGTTGGAAAGTTTTGCATATATAATTATGAATAAAGGTTTGAAACTGTATTTACTTTGCGATGGAAGCTGTTTCTCTGAGCAGCAAAAATAAATACTTCACTTCTTGGAGACTTGAAAATCCCAAAACCTGTTGAACTCACCTTTTAGAGAAACAACACTGGGATACAGCTGAGAACGTGGACCAACGTTATGCGCATGCGTAGAGGTAAAAACATCTTGTTCTAGAATAAATACTACCACAAGGAAAGCAGATGCTCTCTTGAAACAAATATATGCCTGTTCTCATAATTAAAAATTAAAAGTAACGTAGATCCACGACTTGTTTTTCTTAGTGCGTATGGTCAAATGTTCCACACCCCCTACCCCCTCACACAGCTAACTATTGACTGACACTAGTAATTAATAAATTAATATGAATATCTTAATCAAATTAAATTAACAATTGCTAGAACCAAAGCCCAGCCATTGTTGGCCGAGGTAGAGGCCCGGGCCCTGATTAACCGACAAAACTAAAAAACAAAATACACGGCTTGCAGAACACGAACCGCTGGGGCTCATGCCCCGCGCGGTTAACAATAAATAAAATAAATAGACTGCAGAACACGAACCGCTGGCACAGACGGGTTTATAGCAGAAAAGCTGAAGGCGATCTAATTTGTCAAAAAAAAAAAAAAAAAAAAAAAACAGAAAAAAGAAACTTGTAACATTTTCCCGCGTGCTGACCGGGATGAATGAAAGTGGCAGCTTTGTTCAAGTTTGAATGAAATCGAGAGCGTTTTGCATCAAGTTAAAAAATTGAGTACTCGTCTTGTGTGCCAATCGCTCCGGCAAAATTTTCTACAAATTTCTAGCCTCAAAAGCTGCCAAGAATTTGCTGTGTCAGCTGGGCCGAGCTAAAAGACTGGAAAAGCTTTTCAACGATTTCTCAGGTGAGTGATTCTTTGTTTACTACGCAAGCAATTTCACGATCTTTCCTCAGTGTTTTGACAAACGCATCTAGTGCCTTGTTGCTTGCAAGAACTCTGGATCTTTTATGAAACTAAATGGTTTTTCAAGTGGGTCTAGATCTGATGTTTCTAAGAATAATTACTTTGTACACCATCTATCTTTTTGTCTGCCAGAAAGCTAAAATTTCTCGAGGCACTTCAGTGCGAGCTCGGATTTTCTCAGGTGGTTTTCTCCATCTCTTCAAGACGAGTCGAGATCTCTGTTTAACGGTTGCGAGAACCAATCTAAGGAAATACATCCACTGTTTGTAATTTCTGAGCCCCAGAATACGGGACAATCCAAAAGTGTAGCGAAAACAATACTTTAACGTACGTTTTTGCTGAACTGTAAGCTTAATTTGCCAGTTCATAAATAGAAAGGTAAGCAGTAAAAGATTTTGTACAAACGATTACAATTCTTAACAGCAAACTTGGTTGTCTTTGTTGTGTTCAGTATAAAACATCGTTATTTATAGTTTGGTGTTCTTCCGAGGTCGTTACTTTTTGAAAGCGCTCTGCCATTTTTCTCCCGGACGCATGAAAACTACGTATATCGCAGGATATCTGTTGTGTGCGGATGACATATATTGAGCTCGCAATGACCATATCACAATGTGTTGAATAATAAATCACAATATGTCTGTTCCCTCGTGAAAACAGTTCAAAGACCTTTAATAAGTACATTTAGATCTAGACATAAATTCTTCTGCCACCTACATTTCGACCAGAATAACCCGGCCTTAACTTCGTCAGGGTGAATAACTGAACCGTACGCTACACATGCCACCAGTACACTGTAAACTATAACGAGATTTAAAAACGCGCTACATAACTGAGGGCTTGAACAATCGATGAAACCGATGATCGGACAATCAATCGATGAATCGATGACAATCGATGCCTTGTTAGTTAATTGGCATCGATTGGCATCGGCCAATCGATGACCAATCGATAATCACACAAAAGTGGTCGCAACTCATCGATTGTCATCAATTGGTGTTAAAAAAAAAAATTTCGGTATTCCACACGTTCCAGCATGTACGTATACGCTCTCGCAGTACGCACAAATGTTTCAGATTTGAATTAGTTCACCGGATTGTTTGTATGCAGATGCGACTGGAGACGAGTGAGCTCTGAATGGTGGGTGATGTAATTATACTGAATTGTATAAAATAAACCAGAATAAACGTGAATAGGCTTCGGTAATCACTTTATTACTTCTTTGTCACAACAGAGGTGCATAAAGTAAACAGGGTAAAAAATGAATAAAGTTTACTGCATGCAGGCTTAAATGGGTGAGCCGTATAGTAAAAGCTGGAAAAAAAGAGACCATATCGAGAAACTTAGAGCTGCGCGGAAAAAAGCCAACAACACAACATGTACAGCCTCTGTCCGAAACACAGTTATGACCGGTCACAAGAGAACTATAGGCCATAGTTTGGACTCAGATTCTTTTTGTAAATCTTGACTGAAAATAAAACGCATCAAAAATGAGAACCAATCGATGACAATCGATGTCAATTAACTGATCGATTGGCGTTGATAATCGATAAAAATTGATAATCGCTGAAATCGATAATCACAAAAAACCCGTGCATCGATTGTTCATCGATTATCAATATGAATCGATTAATTGGCATCGATTGTCATCGATTGATCGATTGATTTTCCGATCATCGGTTTCATCGATTGTTCAAGCCCTGATAACTGTAACGAGGGTTACGGTTTTTTTCGCCAACGAGTAGTTTCGCCAACGTCGAGTTCGCCGTGCTCACGCTTAAAGAACGGGAAATTTTTGTGTTTTTCTTCTGTAGTATAGTAATAGTTAATTCGGGATTTGCTCAGCATTATTTCAATTTAGTGCAGCTGATTCATCACTATCATCTGCGTTGGAGAACAGACAACTCGGCGAAAAAACCAGTTAATGTAACACTGTAACAAAATATATCCATAAAAAGATAATGTCTCATGTTGCCTTACCATTGGGAAGAATTTTGGATGAAATTCTGTTTTGGAGAAAGGCACACCCCAACAGTTTGGCGCCTCGTCCCTGATGTATGCAAAATACACTCCTTCGACGTCCATTTTGCGCTAACGCGACCACACAGTGCACCGGTACAGCGGTGTTACTCGTCACCATGGTGATCGGAAAGGAGTGGATTACCAGCCAATGAAAAAGGTCTCCTCAATTTATAGGGTTTTGGATCTTGTGATGGGTAAGAATACGGTACTTTTCTTATTTTCTTTACCCTCTATCCAGGCGATTCGTACCCAAGGACGATTTGTAATCAGTCGATTTGTATCCAATTTCCGACTATTCGTTCGAATTGCTGGATTCGCTAGCATCGTTTTCTAACGAGTGAACCGTCGCAGATGATGATATGCAACATGCCAGCTTTGACTGCCCTGAATAATGTGAGTTTTTACTAGTACACTTTGCTTGATTTTAATAATTCAAAGTTTAATGTCAAGCTTGTCAAAAACCATTTACCTTCATTAACGTTAACAGTATGAAGGCAATGCTCTTTTACAAACGGAGACAAAAAAAATGCTCAGTCTGCAGTCTGCACGGTTTACCTGACCGTGCAGAATCAGTTGCAAAAAAGTCCAGCATACTCTTGACTAATAACTCTAGTGTTTAATACTACCCTAGCGAGTGGAAACAAATGTTATATCGAGAAAGTGCTGACAGTTGATGGTTAGGTGTCTCTTTAAAAGTACTGAAAATGTGTTTTAAAAAGGACAACACAATACACGAAAAGAAAATGTGAAAAGTAAGCTTGAGGACAAAATTTATTTATTACAGTGAATCTCACAAATGTGCCCCACAGAAGAGATTGGAAATTCTGGGGGCCAGGGAGATTCTCACAGACCAAAAAAAAATTAAAGAAATGTATGGCCTTTAATTCGAATTTCCAGATGGAAGAGGGTTTCTTATTTAAGAAATCCCTTCCATGGGGTAGACCTACATTTTGGAGCCACACAATGGTCTGGGACTCATGATCAGGTCAAGTGAAAAAAATGATATCAAAGCTAAGTTTCAATGTATGCATTTTTTTCAGGTTCACTTCACATTAATACCTTTCACTGAAGAGAGAACTTGACTGTACAGTTTGTGACTAAATCTGAAACTTATAAGGCTAACTGTTTAAAGCCCTGGCCAAACGGGAATTATGTTTGATGACCAAAAATTATCAAACATTGTTCGGTGATCAAACATTTTACCGTTTGGCCAACTTGTCTGATGACGTTTGAACTCCATCAAACATGCGATCAAACAACATCAAACATTTCTTTTGTGTGAAACAAACGTGTTTGGCTGGCAGATTCCGCCACAACTCCCTGTGTTCTGATGTTTGACAATGTTTGATAAAACATGTTTGATGATGTTTCATCATCAACCATTTCCTGTTTGGCCAGGGCATTAATAGTAAATCACAACCAGCTTATGTATGCAAAAGTCTATTAATATTTATTGCAGTCAGAAACCCATAAGGGGTTGAAACGTGCAACTTTCCTTTGTGCACTTAGAAACAAGCTTCCGAATATTCAATTTATTCAAAAAATAACCCAAGAGAATTTAACCAATCAAAATTGCAATAGGAGCTGCTGCAGATCCTCTCCCGCAAATTCAAACCTTTGCAAGGAATCACCTGTAGTCTGCCTTTTTATGTCTCTTTCACTATTGTTGTTGCAAAATTCAAAGAACTCTTACTGTACGCGAATTCGTCTCAACAAGCAAGGTGCTGGATGTAAGCAATGTATAAGAAGGTAATTGTCCTGAATATAAACATCAAAATGGTCAGCTTCATTAAATTTACAGCACATGCTAACGCACACGAGAAGGCTTTATCTTGTTTTTGACAACCTAAGTAAAATAAAGTTAACATTTGTTTCTGTCAGTACTTTAAAAAACTTTACTAAGACACAGTTAATGAAATTCTTTAGTTTCTGTACGAAGTTTTCAGCTTCAAGGTTGGAATTCAAGTAGTTGGCGTAAAAGAAAAATTTCATTGCGTGTGTCGCTACGTGTATAATGCACGCGTACAATCTTCATGTTTCCAAATATGGTATTTAGCAAAACTGAATTTTCCAACGCTGTGAACGCACGTTACTTGTTTCAAACTCTTATGGGTTTCTTGTACAGTGCAGCAATTGGATGGTGATGAAAATCATCAGCTACTTTGCTTAGAGAAGTGGGCAGAAGGATTCTTTCAGAGAGAAGGTCACTCGACTTAAGCCAGATGCCTACTTCTAATTTTATTAAAATCCCTAATTGATTTTATTGTTGTTGTAAATAAATGTAGAAGTAAGCTAAGTTTTTCTGGAGAAACATTTCTCTACACTAGGAGATAAATTAGGAATATATTATCAATGTTAGTACATGTTTATATATACACACTTAGTGATTTTGGTGTTTCAAGCAATCTGATTGGTTCACTATCTCTGGCTAATGAGCATTAGTATTCACTCCCTAACCAGCGAATGTTGTTCCAAACAAAAACAAATTGGCTGGCATAAACTTGTCTTCCATCAGTGTTTCTGAATCAGAAATTCTACAAGAAAATACTTAAAACATAAAGAAATGGGCAAATTTTTAAGAAAATTTTACATGGCTGGAAGGAAGCGCCGGTCATAAATAATTACAACAAAATAAAGCAATGCTCACCTCTATCAATTACAGCTGCCACCGATATACACTTAATATGCTACCATTCAAACAGCAAGCCATTTTCAGCAATTGATGACAGTGAGTCCGCAGAAGCAAGCAAAGCACTTTATATGGTTTAGTTACCAGGTCAAATATGTTCCAAAGTCCTTAAAAGAGCTACATCTGTTCATCGTTTCTTTATTTTGAAAAAAAGTAGCTTTCTCAGAATTGTCATTTCCAATCTGTTTCAATTTTCTCTAGCCTCAGCCATCCTTGATCCTTTTTGTTTTAGAATCACTTCGTTGGAGTGTTTTTCCTCAGCAAACTAATATTTTTAGGTTTTTCAATTATAGTGACTTCAACCGTAATTTAGACTGTCAAAGAAATGGCTCAAAATATCATGGCTTAGCTCCTTTAAACTTTTTTTTGACCCACAAATCCACGAGAAAACTAGTAACAGTGTTCTTTGGTTTCCGTTGTTTCCAAGGATTGTAGCAATTTGAGAATGTGAATGAGTTCACTTTAAGGTCAGGCTGAAAAAGTTGCAGGAACAAATATTCTTCTGTTTCATTTGTGAAAAACTTTCACAGCAAATAGACTAATCTGCAGTGATGTTATAGTGAAAGTTGAGGGTTACAAATTAATCATGTAACCTTACCTTTTATATCCAAAGGTGCATCATGGTATCTGGCCTTTCTACAAAACTGTTGCTCCAGTTAAGTCATATAATAACCTTTAAGTGCAGTTGGCAATTTGTTTTATTATTGTTAGTGCGACTGCGTGTGTAGTTTAGGTGATAATAAATTTAACAGAATTGTCCAAACTATTTATTTTTTGATTTATTTAAGGCTAAAACTCTTTATAAAGAAACCTAATGATTTTGAAGTCATCATGTTAATGCTTGAGTCCCCACAGGGTCTAAAAAAAAAGTGAGTAAGTCATCACGTTACCTCGATGATGACTTCATTAAGTCGAAAACTTTCGATTTTTTTTTCTTTTTTAAGGATTTTTAGCCTTGTAAAAAGTTTTAATGTTTTAAATCTAGCAAATCTTTGATCAATAAAAAAAACTACATTACATGGCAAATGTGAGTATCTGCTTGATGAAATGTCTGTGAGTATTTGCACATTAAAGTAGTTTTTTCCAAACAAACTACATGGTCAGCTTTCAAAGATGATGTTAAACTATCTCTGTAAAAAAGAAATTGAGAAAACGGTTTTTTTTCTTACTCACTTTTTTGAGACCTTGTGGGGACTTGTGGGTAAGTGTTACTCAAAACCGTATTATGGGGACGTATCTACCTTGTAGCTCAAACCCAATTTCTGGCCAAAAAATGCAGTTTTAAGGGCATGTATTTGTGGGGTCTGGATTTTGTCCCCACTATTACAAGCGGACCCCACAGTGCGGGTGTGTAACTATACTTATGTCCTCATAAGTCACCATGCGTAACTACTCACTCACTCACTCACTCACTCACTCACTCACTCACTCACTCACTCACTCACTCACTCACTCACTCACTCACTCACTCACTCACTCACTCACTCATTCACTCAATCACTCACTCACTCACTCACTCACTCACTCACTCACTCACTCACTCACTCACTCACTCACTCACTCACTCACTCACTCACTCACTCACTCACTCACTCACTTACTCACTCACTCACTCACTCAACCACTTACTCACCCAACCACTCACTCACTCACTCACTCACTCACTCACTCACTCACTCACTCACTCACTCACTCACTCACTCACTCACTCACTCACTCACTCACTCACTCACTCACTCACTCACTCACTCACTCACTCACTCACTCACTCACTCACTCACTTACTCACTCACTCACTCACTCAACCACTTACTCACCCAACCACTCACTCACTCACTCACTCACTCACTCACTCACTCACTCACTCACTCACTCACTCACTCACTCACTCACTCACTCACTCACTCACTCACTCACTCACTCACTCACTCACTCACTTACTCACTCAAAATCCTAACGTTTCATTGATTTTGTGCCAGCATTGTCTGAAAAGTGGATTAGTAGCTTATGAACTATTGGACCTCTGTCTGGGTGCCTATGGTTTAGAACCGTGTGAAAAAAAGCTATGATCAAGAACTTCTTACATGAACCTAAATACACGAACTGCAATGGTTAATTAAGTTTATACCGAGCCCAAGCTTCTTTAATTTCTAAAGCATCAGTTAAACAAAATATCGATAATTGAGAGGACAAATCAATTTTGACAAAAAGGGTCTCGACTGCTTACTTTGAAATTGACGTCCCGTAAGCGATGAATGATTTTGGCAAATAAGGTTGAAAATACTGTCCGTCTGAATTTTGGCAAGGAAAAGAAATTGTCTGAATTGACCGACGGTTTCTTTTTCTAAAGCTGGCTTAAGTTGATAACAGAAGCAAAAGGCCATTAAGCTGGCTTAAGTTGATAACAGAAGCGAAAGGCCGTTACTTTCAAGATCCTATTTTAAACCTAGAACTCTGGTTGCAAATGAAGCCAGCGGGAAGAGTTTTTTTACTTCTTTTTTGCTAATCGAAATTTCATGAAATAAATACTTATATAAAAACTAAATATGCTAACCTGTGGGAAGTCGATCCTTTTGCATTGTGTCCCAGTAGTCCAAGAATCCAAGTCAGCAGTGCCTATTTGAGCACCAGAAGGAACGGATTGCACAGCGATCCAATTTACCTCCGCTGTTCCATTAGAGCCTTCACCGTATTCAGAAACACAGGTGGTAAATTGATTTTGATCTTCTAATTCAACCCAAATGGCTGCACCGTTACCACGAGTTGGGCTTCTTTCCATCGAATGACCAAATGAGGCAAACACTTTCACTTTCTTTCCGCCATTGAAAGGTTGAGAAAACGATATTTTCTTGCAAGCGAACAGTCCTGGACTGGATGTTGTTACGTTGTCTTTTCCGGCCTTAAAACTGGCGGCTATTAAAGGAGACAATAGACAAAGTCTGGCTAAGACTGAAGACTTTTTTGTTGTTAGTTTATTAACAAACAAAACTATTTTGCGTTATTGTACAGTCCATCCATGAGTAACCAAACAAGAATTGCAGTTCAAATTAATTCAAAACGACAATAAAGGATCGCAAGTGACCATTAATTGTAAAAAGTGCAATATTTGCTTTCAACAAAGGTTTAAAGATCTTAAACTATCTCCGAAAACACTGTTTTCATCTGATAAATTCCACAGCGACCTACTTCCGCCCCACCCACAAATCTTTTGTTACTCTTTTAGCTATAATTAAGAGACAAAATTACGAAATATACCAGGAAAATGTTAAAATTAAAGCAAATTGATTTTTTTCAATTTACCCTCATTGCCTTGGATTAGCAGCACAACTGTAAATAACACAAAGCCAAGGTGCAGGGGGAGATCGCGCTCGTCAGACATCTTACCGCAGCTGAAGGAAAACCTTCGTGCAAGAATGTTAAATGAAACACGTTTTCGTGATCATCATATTTATCTGTTGACGAATGTATTATTCTGGCTCCATTTAAAGTGTTTTCCAGTGGAAATCCATTATCTATAGGTTAAGATGTAACCCTTACACGTCAGATTTAAAAGGCTCCTTTCAGTTTAATATTTTTTTTAAATGCCTGTTTAACCCTCGGACGTTCACAGGGTATGAGGTATTTTCCCACCTTCCCCTCCAACATCGGAATTATTCAGTTATCTTTATTTATTTTTTTTTTTTCATTATTTAATTTTATTATTTGAAGGAAATTCTGAACTGCAGTTAGCTTATCGAAATTCCAGCAATTGATCATTTTAGAACGATCGTCCTTTGCCCAAAAATTATCGTTGTTCAATTTATTCACATAATTTTCAGTGGAAATAAATAAAATAAAGAAAACTATAATTAAATAAAAGGAAAGAATGGAATTAGATAAATTATTTGTTGTGAGAATGACTTTCGGCTAGAGGAATTAGGTAGATGGAAAACAAAGATGGCCCAGCATTGAACAACTGCTAAGCAGAACTTAAAATTGAACGAACATCTGGACATCCACTCTGGCCGTTCATATCCAATGAAGGTCATCGTGTGAAATTTCTTATGATCCATGTTAGATGAGACTGAGCGCTTCATTTGTTTTGTAATATTGCAACCGTATATTAGGATACTTATAGATAAGCATTAAAAGCCAAAAAAATATTTTTTGTTCATTAAAAGACTTCCTATTGTTCCGTATTCCGGCATTTTTAAAATTGAGAATCAGAGGTCTTCAATTTTTCATATACAAACAGTTTTTCCTAGATTACCCCCCTTCCCCTCCCATCCCTCCAATCAATTGTGATAAAAAGCGTGCATGCTTGCGTGCTAGTCCAAGTGTTAAACCATTTAATTTGTAATCTCTTGACTTTTTCTGGTCGTTTGTTCTTTGTCATTTGATTAATTTAAATTTTTGGGCTTAAAATAGGTGAAAGTAGAGTATGGCTGGGTCTTGTCAGTGGAACATTGTTCCATTATTATGACACTTAATCTAACCTTCTCCAATATGTTACAACTAGCAAAATTTGAGAACTTGTATTTACAAACGATCGTCGCTAGGCTTTTTTTTTTTTTTGGACACGGAAAAAAACGGTTGCTTGGTTATGTTAACCCAATTGAAGGACGAAAAGGAAAATTTAAATCAGTTTTGATTAAACGCAGCTTTGAGAAAACTTGATCGGCAAGTTACAACATTGACCTGTATTTTTTTAAAGTAAAAGTAAAAGGGCTATGTAAGTGAATATTAAAAGAAAGTAGACACTCTTTTGGAAACTCTCCTTATGTTATGTTTATAGTCAGAGGACAACTGCTTTTTTCTGAAGTTATAACCCATCGACCAATCTCCGCTCGTTCGGTTGTGCAAAACACGTCACGTGGTACCCAATGAGACTTTAGTTATCAGACGATAACCAGTCGTCCGATTTGATAACAGTCGCCACAAAATGTTCGACGAGAGAAACAAAGAAACAACTATTAATCTGGCTTCAATCACGCAGAGGCCATCACTGGCTGTTTTGTCTTTTCCACAGTAAAGTAAAGATTCAGTTAAGTAGGTCCTTTTAGGATTGCAGCCATATCCAGCGGGAGATAATGCCCTCAGCTTAAGGATTAACCTCAAACTATCACTGACAGTTGTCCTCGGAAGTTTTCGTCTCTGCAAAATGTTAATTTTTCGGACAATCTTTCAGCCTTGGACATTTTCCTCAGAAAACCCAGTCTTACTGGTGCGTTTGTTGGCTTATTCATGTATAGAGCTTTCCCTCAGTTTGTTTGTAAAACCATTGCTGTTTCGCAACATTACAGGTCAACCCAAAGGCCATGCAGTGAGCGGATGAGTGCATTCCTTCACGAAACCCTTGTTAATCCCGTTTTGGGAGAATTTGACCGCGAGAATTAAGAAGTAATATGCAAATATATTAGACATTGTGCACACGTCGACGTAAGGATCTTTAATATGTTATTGTTAGTAGAGCATCTACCTTTTTTTATATCGATTACATTTCCATGCATGATGACTGAAACGAACTTGGTGGTAGCCTACGATAGAAGCCAATGGCGTCAGCTCTGACAGGCCAGCGGCGAGGTAGGGGGATTCCTGGGAATGTCCTCCCGAATATGAAATCCAAAATGGACCCTTTTTCAACCAGACTTCTAAATTCAGTTTCTTTTAAGTTCAGTCTTATGTCTCAATATTTTCCACATTGAGAATCAGAGGTCCTGCTTCTTTATACAAGCAGTTTCCTCTAGATAAGCTCCTTCCCTCCCTCCCCTCCCTTGTATTGTGTCATAATGGAACAAAAAAATAAATAAATAAAAGCTTGCGTGTTCGACTGACCAAGTGTCAAGCCGCTTAATGTTTATTTATTGATTGATTTTCTTTCTGGTGGGATGTTCTTTGTCATTTATGTAATTATAATTAACTTCAGGTCGTTTCCGATCTTGAAATATGTAGAAGCAGACTATGATTGTGTCTTCTCAGTTGATGGCTTTAAATGAACACTGTTCCAATTAAGACGCTCACTCTAACCTTCAACGATATGTTAAGGTTTCCAAGAATTGTGAACTTGATCGTCGCAAGGGTTTTATTGGACACTAAATAAACGATGGCTTGGTAATGTTTTAGATGTGTAAACCCCCATAAAGACGAACGGGAAAGTAAAATAATGTTTGATAAAACGCAGCTGTGAAAACATTTGTTCAGCAAATGACGACCTCTTCCATTCTCTTTCTAAAAAAAAAAAAGCAAAAAGGCCACATAAGTGAATATTACAAGAAAATAGAAGCTGTTTGGACAACTCTACTATTGTTATGTTTACAAAGAAACAACTATCAAACAAGATAGCTTGGATGTGTTTAGCTGCAATCACACAGAGGCCATCACTAGTTGTTTTGTCTTTTCCTAAGTAAAGCAATGATTCTGTAAAGGAAGCCCTTTCGGGATTGCTGGTATATCCAGCAGGACATAATGCCCTCGGCTTAAAGATTATCATCAAAGTTTAGCTGTTGCCCTGGGAGGTTTGCTTCTCCGCCTATTGATTATTTTTCAGACAATCTTTCAGCCTTGGTGATTTTCCTGCGACATACTAGTCTCCTGAAAGGGGTTTATTTAAAAATTCATCACTCACAGCTTTCTCGAAGTTTGTTTGTAAAATCATTTCTGCTTCGCAAATTCGCAGGTCGACCCGAAGGCCATGCAGTGCATTCTTTCCAGAGACCCTTATAAATCTCATTTTGGAATAATTTAACCGCGAAAATTAAGAGAATGCAAAGTTTTTGCTCGACTTTTAATTCATGATGGCGGAAACGAACAAGGCTATAGCCTACGAGAGACAGCAATGGTGTAAGCTTTCACAGGCTAGTGGCGTGGTAGGTGGATTCATTGGAATTGTTTGTCCTCCGACAAAAAAAAAAAAAAAGAAAGAGGAAAAAGCTTCCGTGCTCGATCAAGTGCTAAGGCGTTTAATCCCTTGATCTAACCCTTTTAATCCTTTCTAAGATTCAGTTCCTTTTAGTTTGTACTGGCACGGGGAATAGCAGAGCAACTCGGTTATTTCAAGAAGTACGCCGGGATCTGAGATCTTGAACATAGGCAACAAGAATTACAAGCCCTCTCTCAAGTTTCAATTCGTTTAATGTTTCAACACATCCTTTTTGTTAGCTAACTCACAGGAAGTCACTTACAGCTATTACATCAAGCTAAACTAGGCTACAACCTACCCCTTAAGTGTGAATCCTATGCAACGAAGCCAATAAGAATTATTACATGTGACTCAGCAAAAGTTAAGTAATAATTTAGGAGGCGTTGTTTAGTTCTATTGGTACAGGGAAAGAAAATGTAATTAGCTAGAAAAAGGGGCAGATTTGGAAGCCTTGAAAACTCAGTAAGGGGTCTGATTTAATGTAATTTCTATTATATTTGGCATGAGTTGTAAGTCTTCTCCGCGGAAACAGAAAACAATCAGAAGAACAGGTATAACAGGTGGGAGCGTTTCCCGCGCAAACTTAGAATGAAGGAACTAAATAAACTGAGTCACGAAAATTTATTATTGGCTTCGAGCGCCTAAATCTTAAAATAAAGTATGACTTTACTAAAATATTTAACGTCACAAGTTCACATTAATATCCCAGTATTTTTCACATCAAAGATCCTGCTTCCTCATACAAACACTTTCCCTTAGATTACCCTCTTCCTCTCCTTTCCCTCCCCTCCCATGCACCGTAACGGAAAAAATGCTTTCGTGCTCGACCAAGTGTTAAGCCGTTTAATCGTTTATTTATTGATTTTCTTTCTGGTTGCATGTTCTTTGTCATTTTATTAATTTCTTGTCGAGAAAAGTAGAATATGGTTGTACCTTCTCAGTTGATGGCTTTAAATGAACATTGTTCCAATCAGGCCACTCACTCTAACCTTCACCGATATGTTAAGATTTCCAAGAATTGCGAACTTGATCGTCGCTAGAGGGTTTTTTGGACACGGAATAAACGATGGCTTGGTAATGTTGTTGTTGTTGTTGTTTTTTTTTAACCACCTTGAAGGACGAAAGGGAAAGTAAAATCATTTTTGATAACTGAAAACGCAGCTGTGGAAACATTTGATCAGCAAATGACGACCTCTTCCATTCTCTTTCTCAAAAAGAGCAAAAAGGCCACGTAAATGAATATTACAAGAAAGAAGAAGCTGTTTGGACAACTCTACTATTGTTATGTTTATAACAAGGAAAAGTTTGGATATAACCCACTGGTTAACTACGCGCGTTGTCATTGGACAAAACATGGCACGTGATACAGTATGGGACTTCGGTAAACAGACGGTTAACAACAGTCGTCCGATTTGATAACAGTGACCCAAACGTTAGCCTCGAGGAAACAAAGAAACAACTAGCAAACTAATTAGCTTGCATTTGCTTAGCTGCAATCACGCAGAGACCATCACTAGCTGTTTTATCTTTTCCAAAGTAAAGTAATGACTCAGTAAAGCAGGTCCTTTCGTGATTGCTGGCATATCCGGTAGGAGTTAATGCTCTCGGAAATTGCTGTTCGGACCTTTCCCTCCAATATACCAGTCTCCTGATGGGGTTTGTTGGCTCTGATTCGTCATATAGTACTTGTCTCAGCTTGTTCGGTAAAGCTATTGCTGTTTCTCAACTTTACAGGTCGACCCGAAGGCCGTGCGGTGAGCCGATGAGTGCATTCCTTTAATAAACCCTTACTAATCTCGTTTTGGGAGAACTTTACTGCGAAAATTAAGAGGATGCAAACACCTTAGCTCTAAACTTAATAGCCAGTATACACTATGCGCACGTTGTCGTGATGAAGATGTCAAGTGTGTTATTGTTAGTTGAGTGCCTATTGTTTAAAATCAGGTATGAATCGATCACCTTCTGGTTATTCTCTTGTCCCTTTTGATAAAGCAGTGATCAACTCAGCTCTTTTAACTGGCAACAGTTCAGCAATTTTCACCAGACTGATAATTTGACTTTTCCTGTTGTTTATAACATAGCTGGCTACCTTAGCTTACTGTAGAATTGCCGAGTTACATTTTTTTATGCAAAATGACGTAAACGAGTGGGTCGATAGTTTATAAGGAAGGCAATGACGTCAGCTCTTTTTCTCTCCCAGGGTTTGCTGGGGAGGGGGGGGGAGGTCCATGGAATTGCTATGCCCCCCCCCCCTCCCTTCTGACTGATAGGAAATTATGAATGGCTCCCCTTTTCAACCTGGCTTCTAAAATTCAGTTCGCTTTCAATTCAGTCCAGACCTGGTTAGACTTTAAGAATCATGTCCGCTTTCAAATGTTCAGACCAAAATTTTACGATCCATATCATTTCTCGAAAAGAAAATTCACAAACTCATTGCTTTTCTGAGGGATTGCTATCCTCTCTTCCCCTCCTTCAAATCCCTTTTTTTTTTTTTTTGGGGGGGGGGGGGGGGGCAAAATAGCGTAATCAGTAATAGCCCGATAATTATTGACATGTTTAGGGAGAGTTAGTATAACAATAACAGTAAACATTTAAACTAAATTGAAACTTGCAACAAACTAAATGCAGCCCAGAATTAACACTGTTGTAAATCACGGTTCTTTGAAATAATTTCAATGATTTCATCCAAATGGTCTGCCCTGCAGTATAATTTTGAAATCCACTTCAAGTATCATCGGGTCACGACTAATTCCGTAGTTTTGAGAAATTTTCTTGTTTAACTGCAGGCAATATTTTCCCCTGTTCAATATCAAAACAAAAAGCCCCACAAGCCTTATTATCTTATTGATTGTCGCATTGAAAGAAACCTTAATTATAAGTTTCATACTGTTTGAAATTGGCTGTTAATTGAAAGAGTAGTGAATTGCGTTACATCTCATGGAATTTGTTGGTTTTCACTGTTACACAAGCCAGTAAGCGCTTAATGTTAAACGTTTTTACTTCCTGTTTGGTATGTGGATGTTATTTAGTCCTTTGTATGGGCGTCGAGAAAAGTGGTACTGTAGCCACGAAAAGATTTTGTTCTATAAAACTTAAATGAACGACCGAGTGACTTTTTGTTGGTCCAATTTGCTCGTCTGCGGCTTAAATTTTCCTTTTTTTTCCGAGGCTGTTTGCGCAGACTTATATTCCACATAACTATCCGGCATCGGCAGTGCTGCAATACTGAATGTCGAGTTTCTATGTGAATCGCCTAGCCACTCTTCTTTGTCAGAAGTTTCACAACTAAGAGTAAATAATCTCTTAGAATATATACTTTACTGCTGTTCCCAACATGCACAAGCTCGCGTTTTTGCCGGGTATGGCATGACCCAAGTAAGGACTGATATTAAGTGGGCTTTAGCAGTCGGACGACACATTTACCTTCGGTACTTTGATAAAAGAAAAATGTGCAGTTATCATACTCTATACAGAGAAATAAAATTTTGAAATAAGTAATAATAATACAGACGCGAACAAATTTTTAATACATAGTCTGTCAGTTTCTTTCAATCAACGGCTGGATGACTTTGTTTGAAGGTGGCTGATTGTTACTTCTGCTGATTTTTTTTTTCTATTTTAAGCTCTGGTAAGCGAGCACATGAAACTTAAACCAATTTCTTTACGGCATAGATTAGATAATGTGCATTCTTCAAATGGCAGAAAAATTAATTTATTGTTGTCTTAATAATTTCGTGCCGGAAATAACACACGCATATTTGACTGTTTGTTTTTCATCTTAAGTCACCCATTATGTGTTGGCCATTTTCAGGTCCTGAAAATTCAGTTTCCTGTCTGACAGATTATCAATCTTGAACATGTTACGCGTCTGTAAGTGAACGAGTCGCTTATAATTTAGACGGGCAATTCGTCTAATTTTATAAGCCCGTTATCCGTCTATGTAGATGGATTTGAGGACAAACTATCCTTCTATTAGTGTGTGGGCTCTTCAACAACCAAGTGCCGTCGTGTTATCACTTTTTTTAGAGGAATAATTTTTCGGACGAATTACTTCTCCTGAGCCATTGCGGAAAGAAAAGGTAGTGGCTTGTACTGTGCCATAATGGAAAAAAAGCCTGCATGCACGACCAAGCGTCAATCCGCTTAATTTTTATTTAATATTGATTTATTTTCTTTTTGGTCGAATGTCGTTCTTTGTCATTTACGTAATTGATTGCAGGACGTTTCCGGTCTCAAAATATGCAGAAGCAGAATATGATTGTGTCTTCTCAGTTGATGGCGCTCACTCTTACCTTCACCGATATGTTAAGGTTTCCAATTGAAGGACGAAAGGGAAAGTAAAATCATTTTTGATAAAACGCAGCTGTGAAAACATTTGATCAGTAAGTGACGAACCTCTTCCATTCTCGTTCTAAAAACAAAGAACAAAAAAAGCAAAAAGGCCGAGTGAGTAAACAATACAAGAAAGTACGTAGAAGCTGTTTGGACAACTCTACTAGCTTCTTTCAAGAGGTACCGCAAGTATCTGGGATCTTGAACAAAGGCAACACCAATTTCATGCTCCCTCTACAAGTTCCAATTCGTTTTATGTTCAACGCATCCTTTTTGTAAGCTAACTAACAGGAGGTTTCCCGCGCAAAATTAGAATAAAGGAACTAAATGAACTGACCCACGAAAATTTATTATTGGCTTCGCGCGCCTAAATCTTAAAAAAAAATTTGACTTTACTAAAATATTTAACGCCACTAGTTCACACTGATATCCTAGTATTTTTCACATCAAATATCCTGCTTCCTCATACAAACAGTGTCCCTTAGATTGCCCCATTCCCCTCCTTTCCCTCCCCTCCCTGATATACCGTAACGGCAAATTAAAAAGCTTTCGTGCTCGACCAAGTGTTAAGCCGTTTAATCCTTTATTTATTGATTTTCTGTCTGGTCGAATGTTCTTTGTCATTTGATTATTTCATGTCGATTCCTCTCTTAAAATAGTTGAAAGTAGAATATGGTTGTATCTTCTCAGCTGGTGATGGTTTTAAATGAACACTGTTCCAGTCATGACGCTCACTATCATGACCTTCACCGATATGTTAAGGTTTCCAAAAATTGTGAACTTGATTGTCGCTAGAGTGTTTTTTTCTCGGCCAACTGTTTATTTTTAAGCGTTGGGCAGTTTCCTCTGATATACCAGTCCCCTGAGTGGGATTATCGACAAATTAATCACACACAGCTTTCTCGAAGTTTGTTTGTAAAACCATTACTGCTTGGAAAATTGGCATGTCGACCCGAAGGCCATGCAGTGAGCAGATGAGCGCATTCTTTCAAGAGTCCCTTATAAATCGCGCTTTGGAAGAATTTAACTGCGAAAATTAATTGAATGCAAAGGTGTTAGCTCTAATTTTCATGCACGAATGCGGAAACGAACCAGGCGATAACCTACGAGAGAAGGCAGTGGCGCCAGCTCTCGCAGCGTAGTGGCGGGGTAGGAGGATTCATTTGAATTGATATGTCCTCCCGAAAAAAAAAATTAAAAACACGCTTGCGTGCTCGACCAAGAGCTAAGCCGTTTAATCCTCTGTTTATTCATTTTGGTTCTGGTCGCATGTTCTTTCTCATTTAGTTAATTTCATGTCAAGAGAGGATCGATCCTTTCTTGTTTTATGTCGATTTTGGTCTTAAAATAGCTGAAAGTAGAATGCAGTTGCGTCTTCTCAATTAACGGCGTTAAATGAACATGTTTGCAATTATGACGCTCACTCTAACCTTCACCGATATGTTAAAGCATCAAAGCGTTGTGAACTTGTATTTACAAGGGAACGTCTCTAGAGTGTTTTTTTTTTTAGAGACTAGACGATTGGTTGTCAAGCAATCCCTGAATGATAGAAAGAAAACTGGAATCATTTTGTTAAAATGCAGCTGGACGAATCTTTGATCAGCTAGTGACAACTTTGATCTGTCTTTTTCATAAGAAAGTGAAACGGCCATGTAAACGAATATTAGAGGAAAGTATAAACTGTTTTTCACCCTATGTTAGGTTTATAGTAAGGAAAATTTAAAATTTTGTCTGGTGTTACAAACCACCAATTAATTTACGCGCGTTCGCAGTGGACAAAAAACGGCGTCGCGTGGCACGGAATCGGACATTGGTTACGTGACGATAACAGTCGTCTGATTTGATATATAGCGGCCGTCTGATATTTTGCAAGAGAGAAGCAAAGAAACAACGTTACAGTTTTAGGTCCTTAACGGCTGTAATTGGAACACAGTCTAATGAAATCTTGTAAACCAAATAGGCTTTCATTTTTCTTCTATACGCTAAAGCACGCCTGTTGTAGTGTGATAAAATAAATAACCCTCTTCCCGTTTTGTTGGTATATCGGAAGAGAATTTCATTGGGTTAAATATTACCCTTAAAGTTTCAATGCTACCCCCGAAGCTTTGCTTCTCGGCCAACGGTTCTTTTTTGGGACAATCTTTCACCCTTAGTCTTTATTCTGCGATATCAGTACCAGCTGCCTGAATAGGGTTTATTGACTAATTAATCAAAAATTAATACATCTTTCTCTCAGTTATTTTGTAAACAATTGCTGTTCTCAGTACTTCGCAGGTAGCCTATGCAGCAAGCAATTCCGTTTGTACCTTTTTCGCTGTTTAACTGCGCAGAAATAACGCGCATTCATAATACGGAAAGCAGAAAACTTCACGGAAACGCTTGCTTCGTAGGCTTACTTCGCAGGTCGACCCGAAGGACATGCATAGAGCGGATGAGTTCATTCCTTCAGAAACCTTTACCAATCTTGTTTTGGGAGACTTTAACTACAAAAATTAAGAGGATACACATATATTAGCTCTAGCATAAACTGACAGGATGCATTGTGACACGTTGGCGCAGGATATTGAAGATCGTAAAGGCGTTATTATTAGTAGAGTGCCTTTTGCTTTTATATTATGCATACTGTATTTTTAAAATCCATCCGTTTATTTGGTTACACTCTTGTCTATATTTTTATACAGCCGTGATCAATTCAGCTCTTTCAACTAGCATCAGTTCAGCCTTGTCCAACAGCCTAATGCTCGACGTTTCCTGCTGTTGCAACTTTGCTGGCTTGCATAGCTGAAAGTAGAATTACCCAATTTACATTTTCATGCATGATGACGGAAACGAGAAGGGAAGATGACCTACGAGAGAAGGGCTGACGGTGGGCGGCGATTGGATCATTTCCGTTTGTTCACCAGGCTCAAAATATTCCATCACATTTATTCCATTGCGCGTATGCCACATATGACTTTCCAATCCTAGCAGTATGCAGACGTTTGTCCCATGAACATAGTTTAATTACCTTAGCTCCCACGAG